>NC_060175.1:63258558-63478558 GCF_021184085.1 Oncorhynchus gorbuscha | reverse complement strand
ACATGCCGAATTTGCGCCATTCTGGAAAGGACTCCGAAAGTAATTTTTAACCATTTTCACAAAAAGTGATTTTTTTTTTTTTTTTTTTTTTTCGGGACTTAAAAACGGTGACCCCGGACATGCCGAATTTGCGCCATTCTGGAAAGGACTCCGAAAGTAATTTTTAACCATTTTCACAAAAAAGTGATTTTTTTAAATTTTATTATTTTTTTTTTTTTTCGGGACTTAAAATGCCGAATTTGCGCCATTCTGGAAGGGACTCCGAAAGTAATTTTTAACCATTTTCACAGAAAAGTGATTTTTTTTTTTTTTTTTTTTTTTCGGGACTTAAAAACGGTGACCCCGGACATGCCGAATTTGCGCCATTCTGGAAAGGACTCCGAAAGTAATTTTTAACCATTTTCACAAAAAAGTGAATTTTTTTTTTTTTTTTTTTTTCGGGACTTAAAAACGGTGACCCCGGACATGCCGAATTTGCGCCATTCTGGAAAGGACTCCGAAAGTAATTTTTAACCATTTTCACAAAAAAGTGATTTTTCTATTTTATTATTATTTATTTTTTTTCGGGACTTAAAATGCCGAATTTGCGCCATTCTGGAAGGGACTCCGAAAGTAATTTTTAACCATTTTCACAAAAAAGTGAATTTTTATTTTATTTCATTTTTTTAATTTTCGGGACTTAAAAACGGTGACCCCGGACATGCCGAATTTGCGCCATTCTGGAAAGGACTCCGAAAGTAATTTTTAACCATTTTCACAAAAAAGTGAATTTTAAAAAAATATTAAAAATTTTGTACTTAAAAACGGTGATCCCGGACATGCCGAATTTGCGCCATTCTGGAAAGGACTCCGAAAGTAATTTTTAACCATTTTCACAAAAAAGTGATTTTTTTTTTTTTTTTTTTCGGGACTTAAAAACGGTGACCCGGACATGCCGAATTTGCGCCATTCTGGAAAGGACTCCGAAAGTAATTTTTAACCATTTTCACAAAAAAGTGATTTTTTTTATTTTATTATTATTTTATTTTTTTCGGGACTTAAAATGCCGAATTTGCGCCATTCTGGAAGGGACTTTGATGCACTCTGCAAAATTTTTTGCTGTTCTGTCTATTTGAGATGAAATGATCATTGTGGACAGTTTTCAGCAAGTTGCAACATTGAAATACAGAAAAAACTTGTTTTCCATAAACAAGCTCTGAATCATGTTTGATGCACTCTGGATTTCCAATCTTTGCTGTGCTGTCTATTTGAGATGAAATTACCATTGTGGACAGTTTTCAGCAAGTTGCAACATTGAAATCCAGAAAAAACTTTTGTTTTCTATAAACAAGCTCTAAATCATGTTTGATGCACTCTGGATGTCCAATTTTTGCTGTGCTGTCTATTTGAGATGAAATTACCATTGTGGACAGTTTTCAGCAAGTTGCAACATTGAAATACAGAAAAAACTTTTTTTCCATAAACAAGCTGTAAATAATGTTTGATGCACTCTGGATGTCCAATTTTTGCTGTGCTGTCTATTTGAGATGAAATTACCATTGTGGACCGTTTTCAGCAAGTTGCAACATTGAAATACAGAAAAAACTTGTTTTCCAAAAAAAAGCTCTAAATCATGTTTGATGCACTCTGGATGTCCAATTTTTGCTGTGCTGTCTATTTGAGATGAAATTACCATTGTGGACAGTTTTCAGCAAGTTGCAACATTGAAATACAGAAAAACCTTTTTTTCCATAAACAATCTGTAAATAATGTTTGATGCACTCTGGATGTCCAATTTTTGCTGTGCTGTCTATTTGAGATTAAATTAACATTGTGGACAGTTTTCAGCAAGTTGCAACATTGAAATACAGAAAAAAATTGTTTTCCATAAAACAAGCTCTAAATCATGTTTGATGCACTCTGGATGTCCAATTTTTGCTGTTCTGTCTATTTGAGATGAAATGATCATTGTGGACAGTTTTCAGCAAGTTGCAACATTGAAATACAGAAAAACTTTTTTTCCATAAACAAGCTCTGAATCATGTTTGATGCACTCTGGATTTCCAATTTTTGCTGTGCTGTCTATTTGAGATGAAATTACCATTGTGGACAGTTTTCAGCAAGTTGCAACATTGAAATACAGAAAAAACTTTTTTTTCCATAAACAAGCTCTAAATCATGTTTGATGCACTCTGGATGTCCAATTTTTGCTGTGCTGTCTATTTGAGATGAAATTAACATTGTGGACAGTTTTCAGCAAGTTGCAACATTGAAATACAGAAAAAACTTTTTTCCATAAACAAGCTGTAAATAATGTTTGATGCACTCTGGATGTCCAATTTTTGCTGTGCTGTCTATTTGAGATGAAATTAACATTGTGGACAGTTTTCAGCAAGTTGCAACATTGAAATACAGAAAAAACTTGTTTTCCATAAACAAGCTCTAAATCATGTTTGATGCACTCTGGATGTCCAATTTTTGCTGTGCTGTCTATTTGAGATGAAATTATCATTGTGGACAGTTTTCAGCAAGTTGCAACATTGAAATACAGAAAAAAAAAAATTCCATAAACAAGCTCTAAATCATGTTTGATGCACTCTGGATGTCCAATTTTTGCTGTGCTGTCTATTTGAGATGAAATGAACATTGTGGACAGTTTTCAGCAAGTTGCAACATTGAAATACAGAAAAAAAAAATTTTTTTTTCATAAACAAGCTCTAAATCATGTTTGATGCACTCTGGATGTCCAATTTTTGCTGTGCTGTCTATTTGAGATGAAATTACCATTGTGGACCGTTTTCAGCAAGTTGCAACATTGAAATACAGAAAAACTTGTTTTCCATAAACAAGCTCTAAATCATGTTTGATGCACTCTGGATGTCCAATTTTTGCTGTGCTGTATTTGAGATGAAATTACCATTGTGGACAGTTTTCAGCAAGTTGCAACATTGAAATACAGAAAAAAAAAAAATCCATAAACAAGCTCTAAATCATGTTTGATGCACTCTGGATGTCCAATTTTTGCTGTGCTGTCTATTTGAGATGAAATGAACATTGTGGACAGTTTTCAGCAAGTTGCAAAATTGAAATCCAGAAAAAAAATGTGTTTACCATAAACAAGCTCTAAATCATGTTTGATGCACTCTGGATGTCCAATTTTTGCTGTGCTGTCTATTTGAGATGAAATTACCATTGTGGACAGTTTTCAGCAAGTTGCAACATTGAAATACAGAAAAACCTTTTTTTCCATAAACAAGCTGTAAATAATGTTTGATGCACTCTGGATGTCCAATTTTTGCTGTGCTGTCTATTTGAGATGAAATTACCATTGTGGACAGTTTTCAGCAAGTTGCAACATTGAAATACAGAAAAAACTTGTTTTCCATAAACAAGCTCTAAATCATGTTTGATGCACTCTGGATGTCCAATTTTTGCTGTGCTGTCTATTTGAGATGAAATTACCATTGTGGACAGTTTTCAGCAAGTTGCAACATTGAAATACAGAAAAAAAAATCCATAAACAAGCTCTAAATCATGTTTGATGCACTCTGGATGTCCAATTTTTGCTGTGCTGTCTATTTGAGATGAAATGAACATTGTGGACAGTTTTCAGCAAGTTGCAACATTGAAATCCAGAAAAAAAATGTGTTTACCATAAACAAGCTCTAAATCATGTTTGATGCACTCTGGATTTCCAATTTTTGCTGTGCTGTCTATTTGAGATGAAATTACCATTGTGGACAGTTTTCAGCAAGTTGCAACATTGAAATACAGAAAAAACTTGTTTTCCATAAACAAGCTCTAAATCATGTTTGATGCACTCTGGATGTCCAATTTTTGCTGTGCTGTATTTGAGATGAAATTACCATTGTGGACAGTTTTCAGCAAGTTGCAACATTGAAATACAGAAAAAACTTTTTTTCCATAAACAAGCTGTAAATAATGTTTGATGCACTCTGGATGTCCAATTTTTGCTGTGCTGTCTATTTGAGATGAAATTACCATTGTGGACAGTTTTCAGCAAGTTGCAACATTGAAATACAGAAAAAACTTGTTTTCCATAAACAAGCTCTAAATCATGTTTGATGCACTCTGGATTTCCAATTTTTGCTGTGCTGTCTATTTGAGATGAAATTACCATTGTGGACAGTTTTCAGCAAGTTGCAACATTGAAATCCAGAAAAAAAATTTTACCATAAACAAGCTCTAAATCATGTTTGATGCACTCTGGATGTCCAATTTTTGCTGTGCTGTCTATTTGAGATGAAATTACCATTGTGGACAGTTTTCAGCAAGTTGCAACATTGAAATACAGAAAAACCTTTTTTTTCCATAAACAAGCTCTAAATAATGTTTGATGCACTCTGGATGTCCAATTTTTGCTGTGCTGTCTATTTGAGATGAAATTACCATTGTGGACAGTTTTCAGCAAGTTGCAACATTGAAATACAGAAAAAACTTGTTTTCCATAAACAAGCTCTAAATCATGTTTGATGCACTCTGGATTTCCAATTTTTGCTGTGCTGTCTATTTGAGATGAAATTACCATTGTGGACAGTTTTCAGCAAGTTGCAACATTGAAATACAGAAAAAACTTTTTTTTCCATAAACAAGCTCTAAATCATGTTTGATGCACTCTGGGTGTCCAATTTTTGCTGTGCTGTCTATTTGAGATGAAATTACCATTGTGGACAGTTTTCAGCAAGTTGCAACATTGAAATACAGAAAAAACTTTTTTTCCATAAACAAGTTGTAAATAAAATTTGATGCACTCTGGATGTCCAATTTTTGCTGTGCTGTCTATTTGAGATGAAATTACCATTGTGGACAGTTTTCAGCAAGTTGCAACATTGAAATACAGAAAAAACTTTTTTCCATAAACAAGCTCTAAATCATGTTTGATGCACTCTGGATTTCCAATTTTTGCTGTGCTGTCTATTTGAGATGAAATTACCATTGTGGACAGTTTTCAGCAAGTTGCAACATTGAAATACAGAAAACCTTTTTTTCCATAAACAAGCTCTAAATCATGTTTGATGCACTCTGGATTTCCAATTTTTGCTGTGCTGTCTATTTGAGATGAAATTACCATTGTGGACAGATTTCAGCAAGTTGCAACATTGAAATACAGAAAAAACTTTTTTCCATAAACAAGCTCTAAATCATGGTTGATGCACTCTGGATTTCCAATTTTTGCTGTGCTGTCTATTTGAGATGAAATTATCATTGTGGACCGTTTTCAGCAAGTTGCAACATTGAAATCCAGAAAAAACTTTTGTTTTCCATAAACAAGCTCTAAATCAGGTTTGATGCACTCTGGATGTCCAATTTTTGCTGTGCTGTCTATTTGAGATGAAATTACCATTGTGGACAGTTTTCAGCAAGTTGCAACATTGAAATACAGAAAAAACTTTTTTTCCATAAACAAGCTCTAAATCATGTTTGATGCACTCTGGATGTCCAATTTTTTTGCTGTGCTGTCACTTTGTCATCACCTGTGAGTATTGTTTTTGTTTATGGTGTTTGTGTTTGATTGCTGGTGGGAAAAGGGGGAAACCAAGACAAGTCGCCCATGGGCATACACTACCCGTAGGTGAACTTTGTTAAATACACTAGGTAGAACTGGGCGGACCACCCACTGTATTTTTGGTTAGTTAGTTAGCTGTTAAAGTAGGCTAGTCTAGCTTAGGGGTGTTTTTGAATACTTATTGTTTCTTTCCTTGGGTCCAGCTCAGCCCCTTTTCCTGTTCTCCCCATTTCCGTGTGTTTATAAATAAACCTAGAGTTTGACGGTAGATTTCTGTTGTCGTGGTTATTTCGTGCACACTTTTACTTTGTCACAATAATAGTTTGCATGAGTTATGTTACGGGTCTCATTACCATCCCCCCTAGACTGTCGGGACAAAAGGGATTCGTAACACATATACAAGCTCTAAATCATGTTTGATGCACTCTGGATGTCCAATTTTTGCTGTGCTGTCTATTTGAGATGAAATTACCATTGTGGACAGTTTTCAGCAAGTTGCAACATTGAAATACAGAAAACCTTTTTTTCCATAAACAAGCTCTAAATCATGTTTGATGCACTCTGGATGTCCAATTTTTGCTGTGCTGTCTATTTGAGATGAAATTACCATTGTGGACAGTTTTCAGCAAGTTGCAACATTGAAATACAGAAAAAACATTTTTCCATAAACAAGCTCTAAATCATGTTTGATGCACTCTGGATGTCCAATTTTTGCTGTGCTGTATTTGAGATGAAATTACCATTGTGGACAGTTTTCAGCAAGTTGCAACATTGAAATACAGAAAAATCTTTTTTTCCATATTGTTACGGATACAGTTATTCTGTGTGTGTGTGTATCCTGTGTGTGTGTTTCTTTTCTCTCCTTCTCCCCTCACAGGTGAAAATCATCACTCTCCAATCAGTCAACAATCAATCATCAATCAGAAGACACACCTCCTATTTCCTGACCTCCTGACCTATCACAGTTCCTTCCCCATGGTTTAAAAACCCCCTCATTTGTTTGTTCTAAAGCTCAGCTCAGCTCAATCTCTCTGTAAATGCTATGTCTGTAGGTCTCTGTGTTTCACTCTCGCTTTGTGTCTTAACCTCTCTTTTGTTTAAGCACCTCCATAGCACTTTGTCATCACCTGTGAGTATTGTTTTTGTTTATGGTGTTTGTGTTTGATTGCTGGTGGGAAAAGGGGGAAACCAAGACAAGTCGCCCATGGGCATACACTACCCGTAGGTGAACTTTGTTAAATACACTAGGTAGAACTGGGCGGACCACCCACTGTATTTTTGGTTAGTTAGTTAGCTGTTAAAGTAGGCTAGTCTAGCTTAGGGGTGTTTTTGAATACTTATTGTTTCTTTCCTTGGGTCCAGCTCAGCCCCTTTTCCTGTTCTCCCCATTACCGTGTGTTTATAAATAAACCTAGAGTTTGACGGTAGATTTCTGTTGTCGTGGTTATTTCGTGCACACTTTTACTTTGTCACAATAATAATTTGCATGAGTTATGTTACGGGTCTCATTTACCATCCCCCCTAAGACTGTCGGGACAAAAGGGATTCGTAACACATATACAAGCTCTAAATCATGTTTGATGCACTCTGGATGTCCAATTTTTGCTGTGTTGTCTATTCGAGTTGAAATGAACACCGTGGACAGTTCTCAGCAAGTTGCAACATTGAAATGCAGAAATAAGCACTTTTCCATAAACAAGCTCTAAATCATGTTTGATGCACTCTGGATGTCCAATTTTTGCTGTGCTGTCTATTTTCGATGAAATGAACATTGTGGACAGTTTTCAGCAAGTTTCAACATTGAAATAGAGAAATAAGCACTTTTCCATAAACAAGCTGTAAATCACGTTTGATGCACTCTGGATGTCCGATTTTTGCTGTGCTGTCTATTTTAGATGAAATGAACATTGTGGACAGTTTTCAGCAAGTTTAAACATTGAAATAGAGAAATAAGCACTTTTTCAAAAACAAGCTCTAAATCATGTTTGATGCAGTCTGGATTTTTAAAAAATTGTAATGTTTTTTCGAGATGTTATGAACACTATAGACTGTTTTCAGCAAGTTGCAACATTGAAATGCAGAAATAAGCACTTTTCCATAAACAAGCTCTAAATCATGTTTGATGCACTCTGGATAAAAAAATCCATGGATGTCCATTTTTTGCTGTGCTGTCTATTAGATTAAATTAACATTGTGGACAGTTTTTAGCCATTTCCAACATTGAAATACAGAACTTGTTTTCCATAAACAAGCTCTAGATCATGTTTGATGCACTCTGGATGTCCAATTTTTGCTGTGCTGTCTATTTTAGATGAAATGAACATTGTGGACAGTTTTCAGCAAGTTTCAACATTGAAATAGAGAAATAAGCACTTTTCCATAAACAAGCTGTAAATCACGTTTGATGCACTCTGGATGTCCAATACTTGCTGTGCTGTCTATTCGAGTTGAAATGAACACCGTGGACAGTTCTCAGCAAGTTGCAACATTGAAATGCAGAAATAAGCACTTTTCCATAACCAAGCTCTAAATAATGTGTGATGCACTCTGGATGTCCATTTTTCGCCGTGCTGTCTATTTGAGATTAAATGAACATTGAGGACAGTTTGTAAGTCGCTCTGGATAAGAGCGTCTGCTAAATGACTTAAATGTAATGTAAATGTTTTCAGCAATTTGTAATATTGATATACAGAAAAAAATGTTTTGCCATAAACAAGCTCTAAATCATGTTTGATGCACTATGGATGTCCAATTTTTGCTGTGCTGTCTATTCGAGTTGAAATGAACACCGTGGACAGTTCTCAGCAAGTTGCAACATTGAAATGCGGAAATAAGCACTTTTCCATAAACAAGCTCTAAATCATGTTTGATGCACTCTGCATAAAAAAAATTGTAAGGTTTTTTCGAGATGTTATGAACACTGTAGACTGTTTTCAGCAAATTGCAACATTGAAATTCAGAAATAAGCACTCTTCCATAAACAAGCTCTAAATCATGTTTGATGCACTCTGGATTAAAAAAGAATTGTTATGTTTAGTCGAGATGTAAGGAAGTGCATAATATATACGAATCCCGAGGATTATGATTCAAAGGAGCCCGAAGAAGGTACATCGTCAGATGAAAACTAAGTACGCATATACCATGGATATTCCTACCACATACCAGGACTCCGAAACGTCATGGGGGCCTGACCCTAAGGATTCTATGCCTCGCAGCCCAACATTCTACTCCCCCCTGGCAAGACCCACGACACCCCCTACATGTACACAGACTGAGGACGTGTTTGATGGGGTGGTCAGTACTATTTTTGTGGACACCATCAAGGCCTCTGTAGCCACGCTTTTAGACGTGGTGATTGGAGAGTATATACGAGAAAAATGCATCGGTTGTGAGATCAATCACCCCAGCCAGCTCAGGCATCCTTGCCTATACGACCCCCCAATATACTACTTCTTCAACCATTTTGAGGCGCTGGTGAAAATACTTTGGTCCTGCAGGTTTATACCATCGCTGGTCAGAGCCCTGGAGTCTATGGGTCTTGTGCTGTCTATTCCCAGAGGTTACGGGGTAACCGAAGCTTTCCTACAGGAACTGAAGGAGGCGATCTACATCCACGAGAAACTCAAAGACATCCGATAACAAATACAGGGTGTAACGACGTTCGTCTGTTGTAAGAAGAGAGTCAGACCGAAATGCAGCGTGTAGGTTACTCATGACTTTAATGAATGAAAACGGTACATGAAATAACTGATATAAGAAAACAACAAACGAAACGTGAAACTAATTACAGCCTATCTGGTGACTACAACACAGAGACAGGAACAAAACACCCACAAAATACAACGCGAACTCAGGCTACCTAAATACGGTTCCCAATCAGAGACAACGAGAATCACCTGACTCCAATTGAGAATCGCCTCAGGCAGCCAAGCCTAACTAGACACACCCCTAATCATACACAATCCCAATGCTAATAAAACCCCAATACGAAACACAACATATAAACCCATGTCACACCCTGGCCTACCCAAACATATAACAAAAACACAAAATACAATGACCAAGGCGTGACACAGGGAAGCTGCGGTGGCTGATGTGATGACTTTCTGGCTCAATAAACCCCAAGAGACCGAGTGACAATTTGTTATTTAGATGTAAAGCAATGGGTAACTATGTGTATACGATGTTAGAGAGAAAAAATAAATAAAATATTTTGAGAGAACTTACAAATGTAAGGGAATTTACCCCCCTGTATTGGACAAAAATGAATGGGATGTCATTGGCATCGGACAAACCATATACACATTGTCCAATACCACCCAATTCGGCGTTGATTCATGCAAAGTGTATTGCAAATGCCATATGGCAATTGCCAGTTGTAACACTTAAAAAATTCAACAGGTGGCGAATCCGCTCCACCATGGTTTTTCATATTGGAAATGTAACCCAAGTCAACGTCCAAAAGCAAAATTTTGAAAAAATGTTTTTTTTGTCAAAAACTTATCACTCCTTAAAAAAGTGCTTTCTGGACCGTTTTTTCGAAATTCTTTCGATTTTTTTTGTCAATTACACATGTGTAAGAACTGTATGAATATACTTTTGTCCAATTTTATCATATTATATATATATTTTTTTACATGCGCATAAGTAATATGTTTTGTCCATTTTCAAAATGATTTCATAGGAAGTCAAAAGTCAAAAGTCAAAAATGTCAAAATTTTGTTAAAAACTTCACATACCCTTAAAAAAGTGCTTTCTGGACCGTTTTCGAAATTCTTTCAAATTTTGTGTCAATTACACACGTATAAGAACTGTATGAACATACTTTAGTTGTATTTTATTATCATTATTATTATTTTATTTTTTACTTGTGCATAAGGAATATGATTTGTCCATTTACAATATGATTTCATAGGAAGTCAAAAGTCAAAGTCAAAAGTCACTTTTTTGGGGGCCAAATGCCATAAGAAATTTGACATGCTCAAAAATCCTGCAGAAATGCAAAATTGATGATGAACTCGGGATGGCCGGGCAGTGATAGTTGTTCCTTTCCATCACTCGTTGTGTTGATTTCATCATGTCCATTTGGTGATGTTTTTTTCAATATAGAATCATATTGCAAATGCACGTGCATTTGCAATATGTTTCAATGGGCATTTACCATCACGAATTTGGCATGCTCAAAAATCCTGCAGAAATGCAAAATTGACTGGCCTGATGAACACAGGATGGCCTGGCAGTGATAGTTGCTCCTTTCCAATGCTCGTTGTGTTGACTTCATCATGTCCATTTTGTGATGTTTTTTCATTGATGAATCATATTGCAAGTGCACGTGCATTTGCAATATGGTTCAATGGGCATTTACCATATGAAATTTGACATGCTGAAAAATGCTAAATTGACTGGCCTGATGAACACAGGATGGCCGAGCAGTGATAGTTGTACCTTTCCATCACTCGTTGTGTTGATTTCATCATGTCCATTTGTTTATGTTTTCTCACTTTTGCAAAGTCACTGTGCATTTGCAATATGGTTCAATGGGCAGGTACCATCACGAATTTGTCATGCTATAAAAATCCTGCAGGAATGTGAAATTGACTGGCCCGATGAACTCGGGATGGCTGGGCAGTGATTCTGGTTCATCTCAATGGCTCGTTAGGGTTGATTTCAGAATGTCACTTTGGTGATGGTACCTCACTGTTTAAAGATATTGCAAATGGACAAGAGTCACCAGCAAGTCACCGTTCATCAGTCGATTAGATATCATTCTGACACCAAACTGATACAAACTGACACTAAACCCACTTTTTCCAACTCGTTTAGTAGCCAACTATCACATACTTCAGAGCTGGCCCAAAATTCACAACGCCTTCGGTTCAAACCATAAAAAAAACATAAAACACGTAGTTACATTCTAGCTGCGGGTCCATTTCATATGTTACGTGTCGGCCTAGCTGAGGCGACCCCGAATCCCAAGTTTCGGCTCGATCGGTCATTTGGTGTCCGAGCAAAACCCTGATTGGTGCTGAAAAGCCACTTTTTTTCCATGACTTGCTATGGGGTCCTTGAATGAGCTATCGGACAGAAACGTTGGGGTCTGTCTATATGGGCCGAGACGGTCGCAATGCACCTAGTCTGCCACTCTGGAACATTTCTAAATGTCGCCATTTTCGTGATGCAAAAATTAATTGAAGTCATTGCAAATGTACGAAGCTGTTTCTCGGTCCGAGAACCTTCTAGAGCCACCTAACTCACCACACACTACCGACCTGAGGTCTAGAACAGGTTTCTAAAGTTTCGGAACTCTAGGTCTGACGGTTATTTTTTAGCTCGAACAAAGCTAACTATTGCAGGCACTGTCAGTCTCTACACAACCCAATTACGTCCCTCCTTACAAGTTGTGTGTCTGTGTGATTTAGTTTTCCTTTGAAATTTTATGGGAAAAATGACTGATGTACAGTTCATGGGGGTTGACTAATCACACATATGAAGTTTTGGAAAGATCTGACTTTTTTAACCCCTCGAAACAGCCCGAGACACCAATTATGGCACTTCCGGTTGGCACAGGAAGCTATAAGTCAACACATATCCTCATTGGGGTATGCTTTTACAGAATCCTGAGTTTTAAGTCTTTACGTTAAGAATTGACTGATTTACACAGGGTTGAATGCACTATGTCTATCAAACTGCAGGCAGAGTATGGATATACACTTTTAGGGTGATTTTAACCACTTCCGGTTGGTCCAGGAAGCTTAGAATCAACACAGGTAAACCTCATACTGGCCTGATGGACTGTTACCAAAGACAGGTTCATATGGCATTCATAACCCATATAGGCTTCAGGTTGAATTTAGGGGTGCAGGCAATGTATTCCTATGGGGAGAGAAGCCAATGCTCTTTGAAGTAAACACATTCCTTTAACTATTAAGGGTTAATGCCACACGGTCAATGTTAGGCTTGCACAGATCGGAAGGACCTTAGGAACATACCTGAGGTCGAATTGTGCTTCTCACCCTAACGGTTCTCTCACTGTCACCCAAAAGCAAATGACGTTGTGGGGCAGGATTAATTTTGGGCCTACTTTTCTAATGGTCGCTGCTCTTAGACCGAGCGAGGTACGGTCAAGCGGGATATCTCGTTGAACTCGGCACGGCCTAGAGATTATGTTTATGCCATTGCCTGCTCTCTGTGTCTTTGAGCACCGCACTTTTTCACTCCATCCTTGCTGTGTGTGCGTGTGAGAGCTTTTCTTTGACATCTGTTGGGAGAAATGACTGATTTACAGTTCATGAGGGTTACCTAGTCACACATATGAAGTTTGTGACTTTTTTAACCCTTCAAAACAGACAGTGTGACCCAATTAAAGGCACTTCTGGTTGGCACAGGAAGCTATAAGTAAACACATGTCTTGATTGACATAGCCACTTACAGAATCCTGAGTTTTAAGTCTTTAAGTTAAGAATTGACTGATCTACGATCTACACAGGGTTAAATGTAGTCATTTTCACCTTTGAAGATTATGTGCATCAAAACACCTTTTGGGTCAATTTAACCACTTCCGGTTGCTCCAGGAAGCTTAGAATCGACACAGGTAGACCTCATAGTGGTCTGATGGACTGTCATAGAAGACAGGTTCATAAGGCATTCATAACCCACATAGGCTTCAGGTTGAATTTAGAGGTGCAGGCAATGTATTCATATGGGGAGAGAAGTCAATGCAAACTGTTTGATGTAAACACCTTCTTTAAACTGGTAAGGGTTAGTGCCACACGGTCAAGGTTAGGCTTGCACGGATCGGGAGGACCTCAGGTACGTTCCTGAGGTCGAATTGTGCTTCTCACCTTAACGGTTCTCTCACTGTCACCTAAAAGCAAATGACATTGAGGGCCAGCCTTCATTTTGGGCCTACTTTTCTAATGTTCGCTGTGCTTAGACCGAGCGAGCTACGGTCAAGCGGGGCATCTTGTTGAACTCGGCACGGCCTAGAGAATATGGTAATGGCAATGCCATTGTAGGCTTTGTGTGTCTTTAAGCACCGCACTTTGTCACTCCATCCTTGCTGTGTGTGTGTTTCTGTGTGTGTGTGTGTATGTGAGAGAGAGAGTTTCTTTGACATCTGTTGGGAGAAATGACTCACTTACAGTTTATGGGGGTTGCCTAATCACACATATGAAGTTTTGAAAAGATCTGACCTTTTTAACCCTTGGAAACTGCCACTGTGACACCATTTAAGGCACTTCCGGTTGGCACAGGAAGCTATAAATAAACTCATATCCTGATTGGGGTATGCCTTTACAGAATCCTGAGTTTTAAGGCTTTACGTTAAGAACTGAGTTATTTACGGAGGGTTTAGTGAGTGTGTGTTATTTCAGAAAATCATAGAAAATCACAGAAATCTCGCAGAGCTCCGCAGCACACTTTAAAAAGATTTGTAGGAACACCCTTCAACTGGATCTGTAACCGTTGAAAAAAAACACCTATCCGTGAACATCACCAATCTGTCATTGTACAATTTGTCTTAAATGATGATAGATAAATGGCTGGTTCTTTTTTTATTGACACCGGAGGCTCCTTGACTTTGACGTGAAGTGGAAAAATAATTTATCTATTTTCATTTTGGACCTTTAATCCCAGATAAATGGCCATAACTCAAAAACCGTTGAGGCCTAGATGCCATCTTGTTCGGGGCCAACTTCCCATTATGCCAAACCTACGAAATATTTTCCGTTTTCGAGATAAGGCCCCGTCGTGAATCGTGATGTTTTGTCCAATAGCAATATGATTGCTTATGCCTTCTTGTGGGAATTTCCGGGACAGCGGAAAAATGACCAAAATCTGATTATTTTTGTAAAACGGAAACCGAATGTCCGTCAAAGTTCATTTGATGACTTCCCGGTAGGTCCGGCCCTGCCGCTCGGCCCGACGCCGTCCTCAAATTTTACAAACGATTTCGGACGTCTAGTAAGGGACGATACATTGTTCATACGTACATTTGCAATATGGACTTTCTCACTAACCATACAGCAACTGCCGAAATGTTCCCTTAAGGTATGTTATGCATCAAATTCTTGAAAATAAAGTGAACAATGTATCGTTCTACACAACCAACAATTCCTGGACTAATGTAGAGCGTGTGCTGAAAATGGAACAAATCATGAATCATTAACAGAATTATGAAGGAGCGGATGTGGCGCTATTTTACAGCTCACAACACGCATAGATATATCGATATAGTTCAAGATTTAGTAATGGGTTACAACAATAGTTACCATAAGAGTATACGAATGAAACCCTCCGAGGTCTCTTCTGAAAACTCTTTTCAAGTCTTTAAAAATCTGTATGGTTTGTTCCCCCTTCGCCGTAAGAAAAAAATAAATTTTAAATTCATTGTGGGGGACTTGGTGCGTATATCCAGGTTGAGGGGTGTTTTCGACAAAAAATATGAGCAAGGCTACAGCAATGAGTTGTTCACGGTTACCGAATGTCTGCCGCACATACCCCCGGTCTACAAATTAAAAGATTATGACGGGGAACTTATAGAGGGATCTTTTTATGAGAAGGAATTACAGAAGGTACAGTTGGGTAAAGACAAAGCCTTTCATGGAGGAGATTCCAGATCAAAAGAGAGAAAAGGGTCAAAAATGGGTGCTGGTCCGCTGGAAAGACTGGCCCCAAAAGTTCAACAGTTGGGTATTAGAGCACAATGTGGTGGAGGCATCGGGGGTTAATATAAACCCTCATGCATGATAAAATACATCATCAATCGAGTGTACACAGGAGTGCATCATGGAACACAGCGGCTTCTACCTGACTCTCCCCAGTAATGCGTCCGCACATATATATCGTAATAATCAGAGTTAGAATTATACAACCAATTTTCCAAAGCCTATAGAGTTATCAGAGGCCTGGGAAGTAGGTCTCAGCGAGATTAAATACCCCCATAGCTGGTATAATATCAAAGATAACAACCGTGGTTTTTATTGCAAAAAGTTATCGGAACCTGCGAAACGTATTAAGGTTAAAAAAGGGTTCAACAAGATCGTCTCCGAGTTGAATGAACGCCTATCACTGAACAATATGGAAATATTCCTGATGTACAACCCGATACATAAACGTGTACAAATCCCAGGAGATGCTGCCTGGGAAATAAAGACCGGCGGTAATTTAGCATACATGTTGGGGATGGGTCCCAATAAATGGACGTATGTGAAAGATAAATTATTCCCATTCCCTATGGATATACATGCAGGATTTTACAACATATTTGAGTATACCGACATCAAAGGGTCGGAGACAGCTGTGTGCCACTCCTGAGAACGGTTCATATAGACGGAAAGGATGGGGACATAGTCACTGTCACCTACGACAACCACACTACGTACCTGTAAGCAAGAAATATATTGAAAACATTCTTGTTGAGCTTAAAATGGATCAGAACGAAAACATAGAATTTACTTATGGTAAAACGATTGTAAAAATCCACTTTAGACCCCACCAAAACCTCTCTACATATATAATATTAGTATTATATATTTTATATACATAATACAAATAAATTAAAAAGGGTTATGGAACACCGTCATCTCGACCCTAACCGTTATGTCTCATACTATGTTGATCAAGTGGGTAATGGGTTACCCGGCTACTATGGATCCCCAACCATGTACGGTTCGGGGATAGGAGGTATATTTCGTAACCTCTTTAGGATGGTTTTACCGTTTATGAAGAGAGGCCTCAGCATAGCCAAACCGCATTTAAATTCAGCAGCAAAAAATATAGTAAGTGCGGTTGTAGCCAATGCTATGACCAGAAGGGCGTCACCAGATGTCGAGCGTCAAGAAGGCTCGGGGCTGATGATGTTTCGAAGACCAAAAAAGAGACCTCCGGGTATAAGGCGCAGGCTTGCGGCTAAAAAAAACGGATGTTAACGGTTAAAAGAAACTCAGTAGGTCAAAGATGGGGTAAAGTGAGGAGGTCTGGACCAAAAACGGTAAAAAGAATACTCAGAAGTCATTTCTAAAAGAACAAGCACCATGGCTCTTTTACACCGCATGTCCTCTGAAGCTATAAAGACAGAGCTTGATCTTCTCACGGCCCCCAACCCAACATTCAGTAGAGAGGTCCAGTTATGTGGAGATAGCCCCACTCTCTGCCATTACAGACAACGGTCCCATAGAGTTTTTCATACCAGGCCACGGTGACAACTATCTGGACCTCAACAACACCTTGGTGAATTTGCGTCTAAAAGTGACCAAAAGAGATGGTACTAATATTGCAAACGATGCCAAAGTGAGTCTCACTAATTACCCAGTGGCCACCATCTTCTCCCAAGTGGATGTGACTTTGGGTGAATGTCTAATCAGTCAAAGCAGTGCCACATACCCATATAGGGCCATCATGGAGTGCTTATTCAACTGCTCTGAAGACACTCTCAAGACCCAATTCAGCGCCGGGCTGTTTAGCAAGGATACTGCAGGAGTCTCTATGGAATCGACAGACCCATCCACCGGTGCAAACAAAGGACTGGAGGCACAGGCTCGCTCTTGTGCAGAATCTCGAGAGTTTCATCTGCTAGGCCCTATACACACTGACATTTTCTTTCGAGAATGTTTACTCTTAAATGCGGTTGATTTAAGACTAAAATTAACCAGGGCCAAGGATGAGTTTTGCCTAATGTCTGCCCAGGACGGGGACTTTAGTTTAAAAGTGTTGGGGGCCACGTTTTTATTAAAAAAGTGTCTATCTCCAGCAGTTCGTCTGAGTCACATGCTTTGATGAAAGGAATTGCCCTTTACCCTCTCCAAAGAATTACCATAAAAACCTTTAGCATACCTGTGGGCAGCAGAATCTGCAGTCAAGAAAACCTATTTCTAGGCCCTTTACCACGATACGTGGTTATAGGTTTGGTTGATCACGCCTCTAATACGGGCAGCTTAAATAAAAAAAACATTTAATTTTCAACACTTCAATGCAGAGTATGTAGCTCTGTGTCAGCACGGACGTCAGGTCCCTGCTAAGGCTTTCCAACCGCAATTTAATAACAACATATCTGTGCAAGAATTTTACAATCTATTCCTGGCTACCGGGAGATCTCTCTTTACCTATTGACAGAAATGATTTTGCAAAGGGTTACACAATGTATGCTTTCAATTTATCACCTGATGATGACACCTCAGGAAATCTTTCGGTGGTGTCCCAAGGTAACCTCAGGCTGGAAATGTGTTTCCGTACACCTTTAGCCTGTACCGTTAGCATGATTGCATGCTCCGATTCAATCTTGGAAGTGAATAGCCGAAGACAGGTTTTAGTAGATTATTATTAAGGATCGTTGAGCAAAGACATGAATACCCAAGAGTTGGAAGGGCTCATGAGCCGACTGATTGGAAAACAATTTTGTGGAGTGTTGCCTTGTGATGAATTACCTATGGAGAAATGGACGGAGTGGCCTGCCATGTTTATTTTCAATACCCATCCTGAACATTGGCTAGCTGTGACATTAGAAGAGGAAGGAGGAAGAACTTTTTTTGATTCCTATGGCTTTCCCCCCGGTTTTTCACAATTCCCCAAATCTATTAAAGCATTTTTGACCAAAAACGGCTCAAAGATATACTACAGCATCAAACAAGTGCAAGATAACCTTTCCACTACATGCGGTCACCACTGTGTATTCTACCTATGCCAAAGAGCCCGGGGAGTTTCTTTTGAAGATGCTATGTCTCTTTATAAGGATGATTTAAGAAGTAATGATAACGTTGTAGCTTGTTTTGTTAGAAAATATCAAGTGTTCAAATGTGTATCCTTTAAGACCGTGTAATCAAGGCGTATGCTCACGTCAAATGTTTCAAGAATGCCACAAATGATAAATTGCTTAATTTTTCAAATAAAATGTATTGAATTTAATCATAGTCATTCAAAAGTCATTCAAAAGTCTAACCACCCAGAGAGATCGGGATTAGGAAAAGGTCTGGAGGCGTTCAGGGGGGTAAATGAGTTATCATTCATTTCATAGGGATGCGGGGTTGTTGGGGCATCTTTAGAGGTGCTGTATCTCATTGAAGGTTTTTGTTTTAAAGAGTGAATCTGTTGACGAATCTTATAGTTGGGTACACCCGAGAGGGGAATGTTGAGGATGGCCAGGGCCTTAAGAAACGGAAGCCACCCTGGAGGTCTTCTGTCATCAGCAACCTTGTGGGCCGATGTGGTACTTTTAAGCAAGTCATATGCATATGTGAACCCCTGACAACAGAACCCTGAATGATAAACTCTCCTTTGACGTTACAAGTAGCGGCCCCATTTGAGTCTTTTATCTTGTTCATAATGTATCTAACATTTTTCCTGTTACGTGCCGGAACATGGGTTAACAAGTCATGCATAACTTTATCTTCAACAGGCATTTGATCTTCAGACGGTAAGCTCGCAATGTACAGGCATTACAGGGGCTTGGCTCTCGCTAGGCTCGTCATCCTTTAAAGGGTCCGGTAGGGAAATAGTTAAATGGCCGGTCTCTCTCTCCCCTTGTTTCACCAAGGCCAAATACCTATGCAAGAGGTTTGTGTATTTTTGGACCTTATCATAGGGGTTCAATCCTTTTTGATTCAAAATATCCTTCATGGCCATATCCAAATCATTTTCCACTGTTTGTCTGATATTTGCAAGACCCTGCACTTGTTTTTTAAGTCTATCCAACTCTTGTTGTGGCACCAGATACATTTTATTGGCCATCACCCTCTGTGTTCAACCCCCACGTCTGGCAGCAATAAGGCTGGTGATGAAGGGCACGGCTATACTTAGTAAAGGTAGAATAAAACCGCCAGACTGTTGTATGCTATTATCAGGCTTTTGAGATAACACATGTTCAGAATTCTCTAAAATACTTTTTACAAAACAAGTTTTACCACTATTAGATGGCCCTGCGATTAAGGCCAAAAATGGTAGTTGCAACCGGGGGTCAAAACCTTCTACAGCAGTCATTATATCTTAAGCTTTAAGACACCCTGTGGCTTGTAACATAAGTCAGTAGCCAAAGGGCAATGTGGTTCCGTCAGGCAAAAGCAGTCTCTTGTCATAGACTACCCTGAATCTTTTAGTAAGTGGGGCATTCCTCAGATGGAAGCCCTTTTTATACATAACAATCTTTTTGTAGGAGCTCAAAATCTCCAAGTCACTATTCCTGTCATTTATGAACTCCTCGACCAAGCGTGTGATTAATTCCAAGTTTACACGCGGGGCATTTTCATAGCTTTGAGTCACGCCTTTGGCTGTCAACACCAAGTTATTCTTTTTAGTCCTAAAAGCATAGCTTTTGGGCCCATAGGAGGACCATTCTGTGATATGGTCACCCTCTACGAGTTCACTCGTTAAAACCTGTTAAGTCTACCCCCTACTTTTTCTGTTAAAAATCGCTATTGAATACACATCGCCCTGTGATCAATTTGATAGATTATCAACGTTTACTAATACCTAAAGTTGGATTACAAAAGTATTTCGAAGTGTTTTGTGAAAGTTTATCGTCGACTTTTTTAATTAAAAAAAATGACGTTGCGTTTTAAAACTGTGTTTTTTCCTGGATCACACACTTCCTGGATCACAAAAAATGACTGCTATAGTGTGTGGTCATCCACACCCCCTCCCAAAATGGGTGCTGTGCCATTTTTTCCACTTGCATTACTTGACATAGATCCAGAAAAACTAGATGTGTAAACCTAAACCATAGATCGATATTTAGGGTATATATGGACCGATTTAATCGAGAAAAAAAGACCCAATAGTGATGTTTATGGGACATCTAGGAGTGCAAACAAAGAAGATCGTCAAAGGTAATGAATGTTTTATATTTTATTTCTGCGTTTTGTGTAGCGCCGGCTATGCTAATTATTTTGTTTACATCCCCTTCAGGTATTTTGGGGTGTTGCATGCTATCAGATAATAGCTTCTCATGCTTTCGCCGAAAAGCATTTTAAATATCTGACTTGTTGGCTGGATTCACAACGAGTGTAGCTTTAATTCAGTGCCCTGCATGTGTGTTTTAATGAACGTTTGAGTTTTAACGAGTGCTATTAGCATTTAGCGTAGCGCATTTGTATTTCCAGATGGCTAGATGGGACGCATGCGTGTCGGGTCGACTTAAGAGGTTAAGCCACCCAGATAGTTGCTGAGTGGGGGGCTCCAATTGTCATGTTTTGTCATTGATTATCATGCCTTGTCCCTGTTCTTCTCCTTCTATTCGTTTCCCTCTGCTGGTCTTATTAGGTTCTTTCCCTCTTTCTATCCCTCTCTCTCCCCCTCCCTCTCTCACTCTCCCGCTCTCTCTTCTCTCTATCGTTCCGTTCCTGCTCCCAGCTGTTCCTATTCCCCTAATCAATCATTTAGTCTTCCCACACCTGTTCCCGATCCTTTTCCCTGATTAGAGTCCCTATTTCTCTCCTTGTTATTCGTTTCTGCCCTGTCGGTTCCTTGTCTAGAATTCACCGTGCTGTGTTTGTGTATCGCCCTGTCGTGTCGTGTTTTCCTCAGATGCTGCGTGGTGAGCAGGTGTCTGAGTCTGTTTGGTTCAAGTGCCTTCCCGAGGCAACCTGCTGTTCACCTGCTGTTCAAGATCGAGTCTCCAGTTTGTCCTCGTCATTTCGAGTGAAAGTTGTGTTTTTTGATTGTATTTACTTTACTGGATTAAAGACTCTGTTTTCGCCAAGTCGCTTTTGGGTCCTCTTTCACCTGCATGACACCAATCCCCCTGTTTGCTTACATAGACCACAGAGTCTGTGTCGTGGTAAAGAACCCGCCTCTGAAGCTGCTCCATGAGCGTGTACACTTCAAGTCGGCCATAGGCCGTGGTAAATGCTGCAAGAAACACATTTACATTACCCTGGGGTAGAACCCACTTCTTCTTACGTCGCCATTGCACCAGGGCAATGTCTTGACTTAATAATTAAAAATGTGAAATTTCGTATTGGTCCGAAAAAACAAATTCCAAAAATTCTTTGGGGTCTTTAATAATCGACGTTGTTAGCATATTACATCTCTGCGATAATTTGCCCCAAAGCGAATTTAAGTACAATTTCGACACATTTCGTTTGGTTTTGTTGACCTCTATTCTGTCAGGGTTCATTTGGATAATTAAGGATGTGTCGTTTTGGGGTATTTCTGGAATGATCCGTGTTACATATATGATTTTAGAGCTTGTATTTGCGTTTTTTAATCGGTTTGCTGTTTAACATGCGTGGGTGGAATTGTTCTATGCCAGAATAACATATCGTCTCGGTACTGTCTCTTAAGTAAAACCCCCAGTCGTTTGTATAGCAAAACGTTCCTCGATTTCAAAGCCCTGGAAAATACTGTGAAAAACCTTGCTTGTTCTATTTCAGATCCTGATGTTGACGCCATAGAATTGTCGGGGTCAAGAAGGTTGGCCGCATCACAGAATAACTGGTTGTCAACCTCGGAAACGTCATTAAAAACAGGGATATCCTCCGCTTTGGTTGTTTCATTGGGAATGTTCGGTGAGCCGGAATCCCCCAGCTCTAGATGTATGTGGCCTTCTGTGCCGTTTTTCGCCGGGGAGGAGTCTGAAAGAAAATAATACATACAAAATAGGTCATTAAATATAAAAATATGTTAGATACATAAAATGTCAAATACATTTCAGGTATAATACTATATATTAACAATACATAGTTAAAATACCTCTGCTTTTTTGGCGCAGGCTATTCTGACGAATTGCAGAAACCGGGGGGGGGGGTGTGCTGCTATCCTGTTAGAAGATAACAGATTATTTTATTACAATGGGTAAATTGGATTTTCATTGTGTTCAATGGTGTTATTTGCCCCCTAGTGGCGCTTTCTGGTACTTAGAAAGACAACGCAAACAGGAAGTTCAGAATTGGTTTTGCACGTATAGAAGCAGCTACAGACAACGCTACGGTGCAGGTCTTTCAATCTAGTTATTTCTTGTCACGATTCAGCCTTGGAAAAATATTTGTTTGTAAGTTCAATTCAAGCATTTAGCTAATGATAATAATCTTGTTATTGATAGAGTTTCTTACATATCAATGTTGGTTGCATTTACTCACAAATTGCAATGCCTTTTGTGTATGTCGTTAGCTGTATTACTTTGCTCATGCGTCATGCAAACGAATTGTAAAATATACAATACTGTAGTTTGTTACTGTTTCTAGTGTAATATGCTTTGTTATTCTACATAGATGGTTATACATTATTAGAGTAATGAAAGGAGCAATTACCATATGGTTAACAATTAGCTATATGGTTTGGCATCATGCCAGATGCATGGTACCTTAGCGCGTGCTTTGTATTTATGCAACTTCAAATGTTTAATGTACATCTACAGTATGTCGGTAGTATGTCGGTGTGAATTGAACACTAAAGTATATTCTTTTCTGTATTTTGCAGTTTCACAACATAAACGTTTTCAATATATTCATTCAAGAAAAGTCACACCTTTGGAGTTTTATTGAAGACTTAGTTGTTAGCTATCTGTCTAGTTTTGCATGGGAACGCAACTCAAGGGAAGAATAGTGAAAAAACATCATCACAGCGGGCTCAAGCACAAGAATAACTGCACACGGTGGTTATGTTTCTACGTTCATCAGCCAACAAAGCCTCTTATCCTAGGGAAGACCAGCAGTCTACGATGCAACAACCAGAGCCAGGTGTTCAACAGAGAGAGATGGAAGAGCCTCTTCAGCACATTGGGACCAAGTCTCAATCTACAAGATCAAGGTCATCAAAACAGTCAAGCAGATCCTCAACGGCGAGTTCTGCAGCCGTCAAAGCACGCGCCAAGGCGGAGGCAGCACGCGCACAAGTCTCTTATGCTGAGAAGGAAGCTTCTGTGATGAAACAAAAGGCAGAAATAGAGGCCAGCTTGTTGAAGCAAAAGGCAGAAATAGAGGCCAGCTTGTTGAAGCAAAAGGCAGAAACAGAGGCCAGCTTGTTGAAGCAAAAGGCAGAAACAGAGAAGCAAAAAGCTGACCTCGAGGCAACTTTATATGTTCTCCAAGTTGAGAGAGCAGCTGCTGCTGCGTTGGCTGAAGCTGCAGCCTTTGAAGAAGCTGTAGAATCAGAACGCAGAGAGCTTCGCAAAGAACTAGACACAGGGACACAGCCCTTAAGTCCAGTCCAACGTTCATGTGAGTATGTGCAACAACATGCTAGGCCCTACTTTGCTGAACTTCCATTTGAAGTGGAGAAACAAGAGCTTAGTGTTGACCCAGCTACATGCCATAATCCAGAAAGTAGCAAACAACAGAACATGAGCAGAGACTCTCCGTTCAAAAGAAATGAACAGCAGCATGGTGGAAATGGAAAGCAAGCCCACTTCCAGTCATACACACATAACTTCCCTGAGTCACAAGTGGCACCAGACCTCACCAAGTACCTCCTACGACGTGAGATGGTGAGTTCAGGACTCCTGAAGTTTGATGATCGCCCTGAAAATTATTGGGCATGGAAAGCATCCTTTCTCAATGCGACCAGAGACTTGAATTTATCAGCCAGGGAAGAGTTAGATCTAATTACCAAGTGGCTAGGGGCAGAGTCGTCTGAGCAAGCAAACAGAATTAGATCTGTCCATATTTTCAACGCAACAGCAGGGCTTAATATGGTCTGGCAACGACTAGAAGAGTGCTATGGTACACCCGAAGTGATCGAGAATGCACTGTTGAAGAAAATTGAGGATTTTCCAAAACTGGCTAACAAAGACAATCACAAACTAAGAGAACTAGGTGACATTCTTCTCGAACTGGAGTCTGCTAAAGTAGAAGGGTACCTTCCAGGCCTCGCTTATCTGGACACATCTCGGGGGGTAAACCCTATTGTAGAGAAACTTCCATTCAGTTTACAAGAAAAATGGATAGCACAGGGATCCAAATATAAGGAGGACTATCGGGTAGCATTCCCACAATTCTCGTTCTTCTCGAGATTCATCAGGAACCAGGCGAAAATTAGAAATGACCCCAGCTTCACCCTCTACACCTCAACTAACCAGGTGTCCATGAACAGTGAGAAACCTGCCAGGTACAGCAGCAAGACACCTGTGACTGTATACAAGACAGATGTGTCATCTGAGGCTTCAGACCACCAAACCAAACCCAGTAAGACAAAGGTTGAAAACCCTGACCGTCACTGCCCAATACATAACAAGCCTCATCCTCTTAAAAAGTGTCGTGGGTTTAGATACAAAACTCTAGATGAGCGCAAATCATATCTCAAAGACAATGGCATTTGTTTCCGATGTTGTGGGTCAACTCAGCACAGAGCTAAAGACTGTAAGGTTTCAATCAAGTGCACTGAGTGCGACAGCGACAGGCATCTTGCTGCTCTGCATCCAGGCCCAGCCCCTACAAATACATACACCGCTACAGCAGAGACAGATAATGGCGGGGAGCAAGGTGACGATGCTCTTCTATCTGTCACCTCAAAGTGTACAGAGATCTGTGGTGAGACAGTCAATCCAAGATCATGTTCAAAAATATGCTTAGTCAAAGCTTATCCGGCTGGGAAAAGAGAGAAAGCTGTCAAAATGTATGTAGTGCTTGATGAACAAAGTAACAAATCTCTGGCCAAGACAGAGTTTTTCATTCTCTTCAACATCAATGACAACTCTGCTCCATACACCATGAAGACGTGTTCTGGGGTAACAGAGACTTCAGGCAGGAGAGCCGTCAACTTCATGGTGGAGTCTATAGATGGACACATGCAGCTCACTCTCCCTACTCTGATAGTGTGATATGATGCCAGACGATAGGATGGAGATTCCCTCCCCCGACATTGCGTATCATCATCCCCATCTGCAACCAGTTATGGACAGAATTCCAGCTGTGGACCCAGACGCTCCCATCCTCCTGCTCTTAGGACGAGACATCTTAAGGGTACACAAGGTACGAGAGCAAATCAATGGGCCCCACGACACTCCTTATGCACAGCGACTCGACCTTGGGTGGGTCATTGTGGGTGAGGTCTGTCTGGGAACGGCTCACCGACCAGCCAATGATAACGTGTTCAGGACAAACATACTTCAAAATGGTCGCACATCCTATCTGAGCCCTTGCCCTGACATCATCCAGGTAAAAGAGAACTACAACAGCGTAGCTCAGAAACACATCTCTCCCTCTACAGTGCACTCGAGAGATCCAATCACAACTGTGAACACAGACAGCCTGGGATGTTCCGTGTTCGACAAAACACAAGACGATGATAAACCAGCACCATCAGTGGAGGACAAAGCCTTTTTGGACATTATGGACAAACAGGTTTTCCAGGATAATGGCAACAACTGGGTGGCTCCACTACCCTTTCGCCCCAATAGACGTCGCCTTCCTAATAACAGGGAGCAGGCCATGAACCGTCTGACATCACTTCGCAGGACTTTAGACAAAAAGCCTGACATGAAGCGTCATTTTATTGACTTCATGCAAAAGATGCTGGATAACGACCAAGCCGAACCTTCACAGCCACTAGAGGGAGACAAAGAACGTTGGTATCTGCCCATATTTGGTGTTTACCATCCACAAAAGCCTGAACAAATACGAGTAGTATTTGACTCCAGTGCTAAGTGTCAAGGCGTGTCACTTAACGATGTTCTGCTCAGTGGTCCAGACTTAAACAACACACTCTTGGGTGTCCTAATGCGTTTCCGCAAGGATTGCAATGCACTAACAGCAGATGTGCAACAAATGTTTTACTGTTTTGGTGTACGTGAGGATCACAGAGATTACTTAAGGTTTCTCTGGTATGAAGACAACAACCCAGATAGAAACATAACTGAGTACAGGATGAAAGTCCATGTATTTGGGAACAGCCCTTCACCAGCCGTAGCCATCTACTGCATGAGACGAGCAGCGCTACAAGGTGAGAAGGAACACGGGTCAGAACCCAAGCAATATGTAGTGAGGAACTTCTACGTCGATGATGGTCTGACATCAGTAGCTACTACAGAAGAAGCTGTCAACATTCTAAGAAAAACACAAGCAATGTTGGCGGAGTCCAACATGAAACTACACAAGATTGCATCCAATAGCAAAACAGTTATGGAAGCCTTCCCTATGGAGGACCGTGCAAAAGACTTAAAAGATCTGGACCTAGGAGTGGATCCTCTCCCCTTTCAACGGAGTCTGGGACTTTCCTGGAACCTGGAAACAGACAGCTTCTCATTCCAGGTGTCCCACAATGAGAAGCCTTTTACTCGGAGAGGCATCCTGTCCACAGTGAATAGTCTTTATGACCCCTTGGGTTTGTGGCTCCAATAACAATGCAAGGTAAAGCCTTAATCAGAGAACTCTCTTCTGATCAGAGTGAGTGGGATGTCACTCTTCCAACAGAAAAAGAAGAGAAATGGAAACAGTGGAAGCAAGTCCAGTGTCTCGCTGACACCTTTTGGAAAAGGTGGAGACAGGAGTACCTGACAACGCTGCAGAGACGCAGAAAATGGACAGCAGAAAAGCCAAATGTAAAAGTGGGAGATGTTGTCTTATTGAAAGACAGTCAGGCACACAGAAATGACTGGCCAGTCGGGCTTGTGGTAAAAACCTTTCCCAGTACTGACAAAAAGGTTAGGAAAGTAGAACTAAAAATTGTCAAGCAAGGAGCTGCTAAGGTGTTTCTGAGACCAATCTCAGAGATTGTTGTTCTTCTTTCTGAAGCATCCTAGAGACAAAAGATAAAAATAGAAAGGACATTATTTGTTTCTTGATATGTTTTATTTAATAGTGGCACAATTTCATTATACCAGGCGGGAGTGTGCTGCCATCCTGTTAGAAGATAACAGATTATTTTATTACAATGGGTAAATTGGATTTTCATTGTGTTCAATGGTGTTATTTGCCCCCTAGTGGCGCTTTCTGGTACTTAGAAAGACAACGCAAACAGGAAGTTCAGAATTGGTTTTGCACGCATAGAAGCAGCTACAGACAACGCTACGGTGCAGGTCTTTCAATGTAGTTATTTCTTGTCACGCTTCAGCCTTGGAAAAATATTTGTTTGTAAGTTCAATTCAAGCATTTAGCTAATGATAATAATCTTGTTATTGATAGAGTTTCTTACATATCAATGTTGGTTGCATTTACTCACAAATTGCAATGCCTTTTGTGTATGTCGTTAGCTGTATTACTTTGCTCATGCGTCATGCAAACGAATTGTAAAATATACAATACTGTAGTTTGTTACTGTTTCTAGTGTAATATGCTTTGTTATTCTACAATTACCATATGGTTAACAATTAGCTATATGGTTTGGCATCATGCCAGATGCATGGTACCTTAGCGCGTGCTTTGTATTTATGCAACTTCAAATGTTTAATGTACATCTACAGTATGTCGGTAGTATGTCGGTGTGAATTGAACACTAAAGTATATTCTTTTCTGTATTTTGCAGTTTCACAACATAAACGTTTTCAATATATTCATTCAAGAAAAGTCACGCCTTGGGAGTTTTATTGAAGACTTAGTTGTTAGCTATCTGTCTAGTTTTGCATGGGAACGCAACTCAAGGGCAGAATAGGGGGCGTGACTTTTTTTGATCAAGCGTTCCCAATTCTGCCGGGCGTGTATCGTTGGAGTCTGAAATAAAACATTATTTGACCTTGTTTTAACATAGTCTATCAAAAGAGGTATAACTAATAAAAGACGTATAACTAATAACAAATGTATAATGGTCTCATACCGTATCCATAGAGCGCCGAATCGTGAAGCCTCAAGTTCCCTGCACAGTAATTTTCTGGAGGTGTTGATTCAGAGCAATGCACTTGGGCCACAGTTGTGCGTTGATTGTTGGGACATGGAATGTGTAGCGAGTGGGTTGAGGTTCCCGGGGGAGTTGTCGGGACGTTTAAATTCTCTGTTCGCAGTGTGCTGGAAAAAACGTTCGTGCAGAACGGGAGAATTGCATCCAAGTCACCCGTTGTGTCAGTTGTCCATAACGATGCCTTTATCCTTCTTCGCTGTATGTCGGCTGTAAATACAAAAAAATAGCTTTTAAAATAGTACACACAATTTGTTTTTTAATTTCTAAATATTCTTGGGTATGTGATTATTTGGACTTACGTCGAAAATATGCTGATGGCGATTGGCTGCCGGGGTTTTGAGACTGAGAATCACGGTCTAACTCATTGTGTTCCAGATCCGTTAAACCTCTTAAAAGCTGCGTAAATGATGGGGACCCTAACAAACGTTAGATAATATTAACAGTTATACGATATATATACACTTTAACATTTATGTGCATTTGGCCTGAAATACACACATAACTCGTGTTTAATATTACAATAATATCACGAGAATATTCAAACAAAACTTAAAATATTTTTTTCACTTACTCAACTCCAGAAATATCCATTAGGAGGGCTTCCTAATGTTAGCTGTCCTGGGACTGCTGCCTGGTGTCTTATGAAGTTGTTCAGAGTGCCCACTTTTCTTTTTTTCTGTATAAATATTCTTAGGTATGTGATTATTTGGACTTATGACGAAAATTGATCGCTTCCCAATCACTTATGTCCAGTAGCCTTCAGAAATATCCATTAGGAGGGATTCACTTATTCACATCTCTTTTTTAATCTGTCCTGGCAGCTAAATATTCGGTGCTGTGGGTTTACGCTAAAGCTGTGCTAACATAGTGTTAATTAAAGTATATGCTCCACTAGACTCGCTCCGCGTTCTCTCCCTAACTAGCGAAAGTACGGAATGAGATTACAGGGCCGTGGTGGCATTTTTTCGGGAGATATCATGTGTGCAACACCCTGTATATTTGGTTTAGAGAACAAAGGCGGTGAATTCAAACAACAGGAGGGGATGTCGAGACATTCTGTCTACAACCGGGGTGGGGGGCACCAGGCGTTGATTAGAGATATCAATGTTAACCCCGGGTGGTCGGCAGATATCTGGACATGCCGTATGCATGATAGTGCAAACATTAGTTTCAAACGATTCTCTACAGATAGAATGGGGCTACATGCTTGGGCCCTGTTGAACACCCCCCCCTTTGTTTTTGAAACGCACACACACTCCTGCTGCTCCGTCACACGCACACTCACGCACGCACCCTGATTTTCTGTGTCTTTTTTGTTCGCGACAGAGCGGGGTGATGATACATTTTCCCATCATTAAAGGGTGAGATACAGTTTTTAAATTCCTTTTATTGAATTCCAAAATATTTAGTACAACCTTTTTTTAAGACATGTTAGAATGAATTACCAAATTTGACTAATATTTAAACATGCATCACAAGTGTTTTATGTAAAAACCTTGGAGGCCTGCAGTTGTACATTAATACAAACTTTATAACATACCATTGTAGGAAAGACAAGAAAATAATACATGTTTTTTACAGACATTACATTTCTCTGCGACATACCAGGGCATGAGCGAAAAGACAGCTTCCCCTTCCCCCTTATAATTCAACATTTTTACTATTTCTTACAGATAAAGGGTCCGGTTAGCCCTGACCATTATCCGTTTCCAATTCACCATCACAAAGTCGCTTGCCCGCTCCATCGAAGCTCCGGACGTTTTCACTCCAGGGAAAGATCCTCCTTCGGCCTTGTGAGTCCTGGGTATGTCTCAACGATAACCTCGGCCATCGCCGTAATTGTTCATAATTTTCGAAAAGACTGTCCAGCTTATTCATCAGTGTTCGTAAAATATGATAATCACACCATTTGAAACTGAACACTGGCATAAAAAAGTTTACATCCTTGCATGCTTTGGAAAATACATATGAACTGACAGTTTTAGTCGCATTTGCACTATCAAATTGTTCACATGCTAAAATGGTCACTCTGGAGTCAGGGGTATACGCCATTGAAGCGATTCTTAGGGCCATCAGATCACTTCTTCCGCAGACCAGTTCTTCCAACGCATATCCGGGTAGACTTGAAGCGCTCAGGGCCTGTTCAATTTGACACAGTGCGAGTCTTATCTTAAGCCATTCTCTCATCCTTAGCGCTGGAGAAAAACTCCCGGGTTCTGCCCGATAAAGGGGTTTGGGGCCGCTGGCTGTGAATATCTTAACCGTAGATTCCTCAGGTTGGAATATGTAAGACATATGTCCCTCACTCGTACCCAAAACTACTTTAAAACATTCTGGAGCCTCGCGCGAAACATCCTCCAGGCTTTTGTCATTGGGTTCATGACATGAGCTGCATAGCACCCCGAGAATTGGCCTAGGAGACATATTTTTACGTTCAATATTCTGGGCTTTATTTAAAAAATCTTGTTTACTGTTCTGGGGTCACATGCCTTTTTCTGGACTTTTATTTATAATGCATCTGCCACAGCCAATACCCCGGACATTCCTGTTTCATTAAAACTGGGGGTGTGGGGCCATACTCTTTCAAAAGTTCAAACACAGAACCCCCCCAGTTCAACCAGGTCTCTAGACATCAATCAGCATGACAACTTCAAAGGATGCAATATAGATATAAACTAACACACCCTCTAACACGTGACCACAGGAACAGGATGTCCTGGCCGGAGGCCCATATTTGGACATGTATACGTCATCATGGACACAGGGTCATAAATCAAAATGTTGACCCGTGCCGTCTACTTTATTCTCTCTTACACTACCTACATTACAGTGGAAATGTAATGCAACCCAACCTAACTTGTAGCATATAACCTGTAGCTCTCATGCTCACATCCAGACCTCAAGGCTTTGTAGCACTGCTGGGGTACCATATCCCCTTGAATCAAGGTGTGGCATTAATCAGTCGGTTAACTACCAGGGAGAAAAGAAACCCTGCAGCACTGCGGACATTCCAGCCTGGGAGTGGAGCTCACACAGTGCAGAGGAAATAAACAGAAAGCAATTTACTAAGCATCCATGGGACATGATTGACTCTCACTGTGGGGAGAAGTATTGTAAATGACACCAATTGCACATTTTATTGAGCGTAAAGATATTCCATGCTGTCCTCCGTGACTGGAGAGGGAGGTAGCTAGACACACTGGCTAGCAAATACACAAGTACACACACATACCTCTCTCTCTCTCTCTGAAATTAAGTTGAGCTTATAGGGGGACAGGGACAGACCATTGGGATGACACAGTGAAGCACATTTCCTCATTCTGTAAAGTGTAAATGCTTTGTGAGCAGCACTTAACTACCTCCCAATAACTGAGGAAATGGGATCACACCATGTCATCAAAAACATTGTCTCAGCTAGTTAAGATAAATTGCTCATGAAAGTGTTTGATTGATCATATCAATACCATAAAATAACTTAAAATATAGCCAAATGCACACACCAAGCATTTTTTTTATTATTTCAACTGAAAAGGGATGTCATGAAAAGAACAACATGGTTTCTTATCGCCACAACGTGCCAGGGATCAAACTCAATGTCACGAATCCCACTGTTCCTGTTCGGGTGGCGCTCGCGAATCCCCTCTTCCTGTTCGGGTGGCGCTCGGCGGTCGTCGTCACCGGCCTACTAGCTGCCACCGATCCCCTTTTCTGTTTCATTTAGTTGTGTCTGATTAGTTGCGCCTGTTTTGTGTTTAGGTTTTGATTGTGGGCTATTTAAACCCAGTAGGCCCGCCGGCTTTTGTGCGGGCTTGTTTTTCTGTTTATGGTGTGTGATTATTTTGTGTTATTTATTTTTCCGGTCGGTTTCGTCCTGTTGTTTGGACTGGGTATTTACGCACGCTTGTGTGTGTGGCTGACCGTCTCTCTGGGTTTTTTGAAAATAAAAATCCACATCTTGTGAACTACCCTGCTCTCTGCGCCTGACTTCTCCACCCACTACTCATAGAAGCCTTGACACTCAAGGAAAATTCATTATTAACTGGGCGACTCAGGTGCATAAAGCACAACATTCTTCAGTCGTAGACTGTCACCTGAGACCTGGCAAATAGATGTCAGCCATTTCAGGAAAGGCCTTGGTCTGAACTGTAGACTCTGACTGTCCCAAATCAAAATAATAATTTCAGCGGACTATCCTCATCTTCACAATCTATCCCAAGCACTGAAGGGCTCAGCTAACAAGAAGTCTCAGGCTTGTATTATAACAATAGAGGTGCAACCTCCAAAACCCCATTAAACTGTAAAACCATACATTTCAAATCAAATGTTATTTGGCACGTGCTTCATAAACAACAAGTGTAGACTAACAATGAAATACTTACTTATGGGCCCTTCCCAACAATGTAAAGAGAAATATAGAAAAATAATAACACGAGGAATTACCTCATACCCTGCATATCACCTCGGTACCGGTACCCCTTGTATTACAGCCAAGTTATCGTTACTCATTGTGTATCTATTATATCTTTTGTGATCATGTGTTTTACTTTTCTATCTATTTTCTTTCTCTCTGCACTGTTGGGAAAGGCCCATAAGTAAGCATTTCACTGTTATTCCACACCACAGGCTGCTGAGGGGAGGACGGCTCATAATAATGGCTAGAACGGATTGAATGGAATGACATCAAGCAAATGGAAACCATAGCTGTGTTCGAATACTCATACTACCCACACTAGCTGTACTATTTGTGACGTGAATTGAGTATATAATATGCTTATTGGTCATTGTATGGATATAGTTAGTATGCCAAAAGTTCACAGATGTCGTACTAAATTCGGCAAAATATGAAGTATACACGCAGAAGACACTATTTCCATATTAGGGCCCATAAAGCAATTCTTCAAGAAAAGGCCGTGGCTTCACGTTGTTTTCAAATTTGAAGAAAATGGAGGAAAATATGCAGCTGAGGTCCAACGATAGCGGATACAAATTCATTGCTTTAAATAATTATGACAAATGTTAACAAAATATTGAGCAATGTAATAAAGTCAATACTTTTCAAATAAGTTACCTTACACGTTATGTTATCTGACAATTTGTTAGCTACGCTGTCCTTACGAACCACATAGCATATCATTACAGCAGTATGTACCGGTATGTTAACTATCTACCTAGTATAAGTAGTTAGTTGTATAAGTAGTTAGTTGGCTACTTATACATCAAACTTGCCAGTATATTAGCTATAGGCTATCTAACTAACTACCCAACGTTTATTTATTTGATTTTTCACATCATTCTTAGCTTAGTTAAATGGACATTCGGGTGCTTTCGTAAATTCGCTTTGGCTTATCTACTCTGATTTCAGAGCACTCTCTTCTGAGTGTACCAGAGCACAGAATAATGAATTTACAGCACTTAACATCGGTTGAATACGGCCGGTGTCAGTTAATTTCGGCAAAAAAGCATAATTAAATTGTTGCCAGCAACACAGTTTATTCACCAACGCTCTGGAAAATATTAAAACTGCCTAACCAGCTCTGCTAGAGTGAGTAAAATGGTCAGAGTGGTCACTCTCATTTGTGCCTGGAAGTAGCTAGCAAGCAGGCCAACATTAGCTTGGGTGCTTGACTGCCGTTGTAAGGTCAGGAATGTTCCAAATCAACCCTACTCCTCGGCCTGAGCGTCTGATGTGCGCTCCATGAGCGAAACACTCTGAATTTACAAACAGACAATCTGACAACGCTCTGAATTTATGAGTGAATTCTGGCACTCCAGAATGAATTTAAGAACACACCCGAAGTGGTAACTATGCTAACTAGCTAGCAAGAGGTAGTATAGCAACAGCATCAATTTCTGGTAGAACGGCGAAGAGTTAGTAGGCTCAACTGAAAGGATACTGTTCCGTTTACAGAATAATAAAATGAACTAATAGTATGTAGTATATACTCATTCAGTATGTAGTATACAGTATGCTAGTATAGGTATTCGAACACAGCTCATGTGTTTGATGTATTTGATACCATTCCACTTCTGCCCCTCCAGCCATTATCAAGAGCCTGTCCTCCCCAAATAAGGTACCATCAACCACCTGTGGTCCACACCTGTTGTTTCAATGCATGTGACAAATACAATTTTATTTGATCTGATTAGTGCAGCAGCCCAGAAACTCTGACTGGTACCATGGCAAATATGTAGCACAACTCCAACTACAACTCACAAGGCAGGAAATATAGCTTGACCGCATCTTCACTAGAGGTTGTTCACCTACTAATCTAACTGCAACTCCCATCTATGTATTAAGAGACTCAGGGGGTACACTAATTTGGTATAGAGCAGACCTAACTCAAATTAATCAAAACAGGAACATTTTACATTTGGCTAGAAATTCAAAAGGAAATTATCTCAACAGAGAAAAATGTCCTGCTCCGTGCTACCTTTATCCCTCCACTAGAATCCCCATAATTCATTTTTTCCCACCTTTATTTAACCAGGTAGGCAAGTTGCGACCTGGCCAAGATAAAGCAAAGCAGTTCGACACATACAACAACACATGGAGTAGAACAAACATACAGTCAATAATACAGTAGAAAAATAAGTCTATATAAAATGTGAGCAACGAAAGCCTTGGCCAAATCAATGAATACGGCTGCACAGTATTGTTTCTTATCGATGGCGGTTAAGATATCGTTTAGGACCTTGAGCGTGGCAGAGGTGCACCCATGACCAGCTCTGGAACCAGATTACATAGCGGAGAAGGTATGGTGGTATTCGAAATGGTCGGAAATCTGTTTGTTGACTTGGCTTTCGAAGACCTTAGAAAGGCAGGGTAGGATAGATATAGGTCTGTAGCAGTTTGGGTCAAGAGTGTCCCCCCCTTTGAAGAGGGGGATGATCGCAGCTCCTTTCCAATCTTTTGGAATCTCAGACGACACAAAAGAGAGGTTGAACAGGCTAGTAATAGGGGTTGCAACAATTCCGGCAGATAATTTTTAAAAGTAAGGGTCCAGATTGTCTAGCCCGGCTGATTTGGAGGGGTCCAGATTTTGCAGCTCTTTCAGAACATCAGCAGACTGGATTTGGGAGAAAGAGAAATGGGGAAGGCTTGGGCGAGTTGCTGTGGGGGGTGCAGTGCTGTTGACCAGGGTAGGGGTAGCCAGGTGGAAAGCATGGCCAACTATAGAAAAATGCTTATAGTGGATTTATCGGTGGTGACAGTATTTCCTATCCTCAGTGTAGTGGGCAGCTGGGAGGAGGTATTCTTATTCTCCATGGACTTTACAGTGTCCCAGAACTATTTTGAGTTTGTGTTGCAGGAAGCAAATTTCTGGTTGAAAAAGCTAGCCTTGGCTTTTCTCACTGCCTGTGTATTTTGGTTTCTAGCTTCCCCGAAACGTTGCATATCACGGGGGCTGTTCGATGCTAGTGCAGAACGCCATAGGATGTTTTTGTGTTGGTTAAGGGTAGTCAGGTCTGAAGAGAACAAAGGGCTATATCTGTTCCTGGTTCTAAAGTTCTTGAATGGGGCATGCTTATTTAAGATGGTGAGGAAGGGATTTAAAAAAAATAACCAGGCATCCTCTACTGACGGGATGAGGTCAATATCCTTCCAGGATACCCCGGCCAGGTAGATTAGAAAGGTCTGCTTGCTGAAGTGTTTCAGGGAGCGTTTGATAGTGATGAGTGGAGGTCGTTTGACCGCTGACCCATTACGGATGCAGGCAATGAGGCAGTGATCGCTGAGATCTTGGTTGGAAACAGCAGAGGTGTATTTAAAGGGCAAGTTGGTTAGGATGATATCTGAGGGTGCCCGTGTTTACGGCTTTGGGGTGGTGCCTGGTAGGTTCATTGATAATTTGTGTGAGATTGAGGGCATCAAGCTTAGATTGTAGGATGGCTGGGGTGTTAAGCATATTCCAGTTTAGGTCGCCTAGCACCACGAGCTCTGAAGATAGATGGGGGGCAATTAGTTCACATATGGTGACCAGAGCACAGCTGGGGGCAGAGGGTGGTCTATAGCAGGCGGCAACGGTGAGACTTGTTTTTAGAGGGGTGAATTTTTAAAAGTAGAAGTTCAAATTGTTTGGGTACAGACCTGGATAGTAGGACAGAACGCTGCAGGCTATCTCTGCAGTAGATTGCAACACCGCCCGCGTTGGCCGTTCTATCTTGTCTGAAAATATTGTAGTTAGGGATGAAGATTTCAGAATTGTTGGTGGTCTTCCTAACCTCTTGGGGCTAGGGGGCAGAATTTTCACTTTTGGATAAATAGCGTGCCCAATTTCAAATTCCTGCTACTCATGAAAAGAATATAAGATATGCATATTATTCATAGATTTGGATAGAAAACAATCTGAAGTTTCTAAAACCAGAGGACTAACCGTTTGAATCATGCCTGTGAGTATAACAGAACTTATGTAGCAGGCAAAAACCAGAAGACTAACCGTTCAGATTTTTTTTTTTTTAGGTCTCTGTCTGTTCAGTGCCTCTCGTTGAAAAACTATATTTCTTAGAAACTGGTTTTCAGTTCCTACCGCTTCCACTGGATGTCACCAGTCTTTGGAATTTGGTTGAGGTTATTCCTTTGTGCAATGAAGAAGTAGGCCAACTAGGAACTGAGTAACACTGTTGAGAGTTGCGCAAGACGTGAAGAGTAGTGCTGGTTTGTTTTCATTCCTGTATTGAACACAGATAGACCCGTCTACAATTTGATCGATTATTAACGTTTAAAAATCCCGACAGTTGTATTACAAAAGTAGTTTGAAATATTTTGGCAAAGTTTATAGGCAACTTTTAAAATAATTTGTAGTGATGTTGTTCATTTTGGAAGCTGTTTTTTTCTGGATCAAACACGTCAAATAAAATGGCATTTTGGATACACTGTAATATGGGACGGAATTAATCGAACAAAAGGATCAACTGTGATGTTTATGGGACATATTGGAGTGCCAACAAAAGAAGCTCGTCAAAGGTAATGCATGTTTTATATTTTATTTCTGCATTTTGTGTAGCGCCTGCAGGGTTGATATGCTACCCCCTTTGTTTACTTTTGGTGCTATCATCAGATAATAGATTCTTATGCTTTCGCCGAAAATCATTTTTTAAATCTGACATGTTGGCTGGATTCACAATGAGTGTCGCTTTCATTGAGTATCTTACATGTGTGATTTAATGAAAGTTAGATTTTATATAATTTTTTTGAATTTGCCGCGCTGCATTTTTCCTGTTTTTTTGCCCAAGTTGGACGCAACTGTCCCGCCTATCCGTAAGAAGGATTCAGACATGGCTAGAACATCCGGGTTGGCAGAGTGTGCTAAAGCAGTGAATAAAACAAACTTAGGGAGGAGGTTAACCATATAAAATTATCCTGGTATCGTCACTAGATCAATGTCCAACAACATGTTGAACATGCTGTTCAAAAGTTTGGGGTCATTTAGAAATGTCCTTGTTTTTGAAAGAAATACACATTTTTTGTTAATTAACCTGTTAAGTCGACCCTCTACTTTTTCGAACATCCTGTTAAAAATCGCGCAACATTTCAGCGCCCTGCTACTCATGCCAGGAATATAGTATATGCATATGATTAATGTGTGTGGATAGCAAACACTCTGATGTTTCTAAAACTGGTTAAATCACGGCTGTGACCTTAACAGAGCGTGAGTTTCATCGAATAGCGCAGGAAAACCTGATCACTGAAAATGGAAATAAATATCCTTGCGCTTACTTCCAGGAATAGTATAAAGTGAACCGAATTACATGAGACCGAGGTTTCAGCGCCTACAGCTACCACACGTTGTCTAGAGTCTTGTCATTTGATTCGCAATTGATTCTTGGTCTAACCGGTTCAAGGGAACTCCTTCCCTCCGTTCTCCGACCGGATGTTTTGGTCGAGCTCTCTCGGCCATGTTTTTTTCCAGACGACACCTATAGAAGTTAAATCGCCTCCTGATGAATTTTATCTCTTATTAACGTGTACTAATACCTAAAGTTGCATTACAAAAGTATTTAGAAGTGTTTTGTGAAAGTTTATCGTCGACTTTTTGAATTTAAAAAAATGACGGTACGTTATGAAACGCTCTTTTTTTCCGTTTATCATACAGTCTACATAGAACGATATCTAGGCTATATATGGACCGATTTAATCGAAAAAAAGAACCAATAGTGATTATGGGACATCTAGGAGTGCCAACAAAGAAGATGGTCAAAGGTAATGAATGTTTTATATTTTATTGTGCGGTTTGTGTAGCGCCGAATATGCTAATTATTTTGTTTACGTCCCCTGCGGGTCTTTTGTGGTGTTACATGCTATCAGATAATAGCTTCTCATGCTTTCGCCGAAAAGCATTTTAAAAATCTGACTTGTTGCCTGGATTCAGAACGAGTGTAGCTTTAATTCAATACCCTGCATGTGTATTTTAATGAACGTTTGAGTTTTAACTAATACTATTAGCATTTAGCGTAGCGCATTTGCATTTCCAGAGCTCTAGATGGGACGCCTGCGTGCCAGGTAGGAGCAAGTGGTTAAAATAACATCAAATTGATCAGAAATACAGTGTAGACATTGTTAATGTTGTACATGACTATTGTAGCTGGAAATGGCTGAGTTCGATTACAGGCTCAAAATGGCCAGAAATAATGACCTTTCTTCTGAAACTCATCAGTCTATTCTTGTTCTGAGAAATTAAGGCTATTCCATGCGAGAAATTGCCAAGAAACTGAAGATCTCGTACAATGCTGTGTACTACTCCCTTCACAGAACAGCGTAAACTGGCTCTAACCAGAATAGAAAGAGGAGTGGGAGGCCCCGGTGCACAACTGAGCAAGAGGACAAGTACATTTAAAAAAATTAACTAGGCAAGTCCGTTATGAACAAATTATTTTTTCCGATGACTGCCTAGGAACAGGGGCAGAACGACAGAGTTTTACTTTGTTAGCTCAGGGATTCGATCTAAGTACATTAGAGTATCTAGTTTGAGAAACAGACACCTCACAAGTTCTCAACTGGCAGCTCATTAAATAGTACCCGCAAAACACCAGTCTCAATGTCAACAGTGAAGAGACGACTCCGGGATGCTGGCCTTCTAGGCAGAGTTTCTCTGTCCAGTGACTTTGTTTTTTGCCCATCTTAATATTAAATTTTTAATGGCCAGTCTGAGACATGGCTTTTTCTTTGCAACTCTGCCAAAAAGGCCAGCATCCCGGAGTCGCCTCTTCACTGTTGATGTTGAGCCCCTCTCCATTCACATGGACATTAGAGCACTGGACGGGCGCTCTATAGTCCGGGTCACCCACAATACCAACCCCCATAAACCTACGTGTGTCAGGAAACCGCAGCGACGGGTCTGCTGGTGCTAACATGGGCTGGAGCCCGTTCTGCCACGCCCATTGCCTGAAGTCAACACAGCCTGCCCCGGGACGTCTTCCTGGCGACCTCCCCGGACCTCTGCAATTCCCACGGAGGATCAGGACCTTTGGGAGGTGTTCAGTAAGGCCCGGGCCAGTTCGCTTCTGCTGCACTGACCATATGATTGCGGGATGACCTTCTCCCAGACACCACTCCTCCCCGGGGACGACTGTACTCTCTGTCGGGTCCGGAGACTAAGGCTATGGACACCTACATTGAGAACTCTCTAACTGCAGGTTTCATCCGTTCTTCTGCCTCCCCTGCCGGCGCAGGGTTCTTCTTTGTGGAGAAGAAGGATGAAAACACTGCACCCGTGCATTGACCACCAGGGTCTCAACAACATCACGGTGAAGAACCACTACCCTCTACCCCTCGTCCTTCTGTAGCTCAGTTGGTAGAGCATGGCGCTTGTAACGCCAGGGTAGTGGGTTCGATCCCCGGGACCACCCATACGTAGAATGTATGCACACATGACTGTAAGTCGCTTTGGATAAAAGCGTCTGCTAAATGGCATATATTATTATTATTATATATTATCTCCCCTGTCTTCGAGACGCTCCAGGGGGTCACTGTGTTCTCCAAGCTGGACCTATGGAATGCCTACCACCTGGTGCGGATACGGGAAGGGGACGAGTGGAAGACTGCCTTCAACATGGCTAGCGGTCACTATGAGTATCTGGTCATGCCATTTGGCCTTACCAACGCCCCTGCTGTGTTCCAGGCTCTGGTTAATGATGTTCTCCGCAACATGTTGAACCGGCGGTTCATCTTCGTCTACCTCGATGTCATCCTCGATGGCATCCTTGAGAAGTTCGAAATCCATCGCTCCACCATCCCCTTTTTGGGTTCCATCATCGCTGCAGGGAGTGTACAGATGGATCCCAGAAAGGTGAGAGCGGTGGTGGATTGGCCCAAACCTACATCCAGGGAGCAGTTGCAACTTTTCCTGGGATTTGCCAACTTTTATCACCGCTTTATCCGGGGTTACAGCACCCTGGCTTCCCCCGTCTGCACTCACCTCACCCAAGGTTCCGTTCACGTGGTCCCCAGCTGTTGACCGGGTGTTCCGGGATCTCAAACACTGCTTCACCACAGCTCCCATCTTAGTTCATGATTCTTGCCTGCTCTGACCCAGAGACTGCCTGCCGTTCTGGACCTTCTGGATTACTGACCTCTGCCTGCCCTTGACCTTTTGTTTTGCCTGCCCCTGTACTAGTAATAAACTTTTGTTACTTCGACACTGTCTGCATCTGGGTCTTACTTGAATATATCAACAAACTGTCAAGGGCACTAGAACATTCTGCAGCACCCGGCCTCACCCTACTAGAATCTGAAGTCAAATGTCTACTGTTTTCTGATGATCTGGTACTTCTGTCCCCAACCAAATAGGACCCACAGCAGCACCTAGATCTTCTGCACAGATTCTGTCAGACCAGGACCCTGACAGTAAATCTTAGTAAGACAAAAATAATGGTGTTCCAAAAAAGGTCCAGTTGCCAGGACCACGAATACAAATTCCATCTAGACTTCGTTGCCCTAGAGCACACAAAAAACTATACATACATCGATCTAAACATCAGCGCCACAGGTAACTTCCACAAAGCTGTGAACGATTTGAGAGAAAATTCGACATATTAATTAGCATCTGGCTAAAAATACTTCAATCAGTTATAGAACCCATTGCCCTTTATGGTTGTGAGGTTTGGGGTCCGCTCACCAACCAAGAATTCACAAAATGGGACATACACCAAATTGAGACTCAGCATGCAGAATTCTGCCAAAACATCCTCTGTGTAGAGCGTAAAACATTAAATAATGGATGCAGAGCAGAATTAGGCCGATACCAGCTAAATATCAAAATACAGAAAATAGTCATTCAATTCTACAACCACCTAAAAGGACGTGAACCTTCCATAACAAAGCCAGCACCTACAGAGAGATGAACCTGGAGAAGAGTCCCCTAAGCAAGCTGGTCCTTGGGCTCTGTTCACAAACACAAACAGACCCCCCACACAGCAATACAATTAGACCCAAGCAAATCATGAGACAACTAAAATATAATTACTTGACACATAGGAAAGAATCAACAAAAAAAACGAGCTAACTAGAATGCTATTTGGCCCCAAACAGAGAGTACACAGTGGCAGAATACCTGAACACTGTGACTGATCCAAACTTAAAGAAAGCTTTGACTACGTACAGACTCAGTGAGCATAGCCTTGCTATAGTTAAAGGTTAAAAAAAATATATATATATTGAGAAAGGCAAAGTACACGTAGGCTCTCAAGAGGTGGAAACTGACATTTTATATTTTTGACTTTTGACTTTTACCTAAAAAAAAGAATGTACTTTTTACTCCATACATTTTCCCTGACACCCAAAAGTACTTACATTTTGAATGTTTAACAGGACAGGAAACGTGTAAATTCATTTGTAAATTATGTCTGAGTGCCTCTGGTTAACCATCAATTTAAAACCAAATACTTTTAGACTTTTACTCAAGTAGTATTTTACTGGGTGACTTTCACTTTTCCTTGTGTCATTTTATATTAAGGTATCTTTACTTTTACTCAAGTACTTTTTCCAACACCGGAAACTGAGCTGCACTTCCTGCCAAATGTATGACCATATTAGACGTGCGTCCTTGTCCCGGACCTGCTGTTTTTCGACTCTCTCTCTCTCTCTCTCTACCTGTTGTCCTGAATGCTCGGCTATGAAAAGCCAACTGACATTTACTCCTGAGGTGCTGAACTGTTGCACCCTCTACAACCACTGTGATTATTATTAATTGACCCTGCTGGTCATTTATGAACGTTTGAACATCTTGGCCAAGTACTGTTAGAATATCCACCTGGCACAGCCAGAAGAGGACTGGCCACACCTCAGAGCCTGGTTCCTCTCTAGGTTTCAGCCTTTCTAGGGAGTTTTTCCTAGCCACCGTCCTTCTACATCTGCATTGCTTGCTGTTTGGGGTTTTAGTCTGGGTTTCTGCATAGAACTTTGATGATGTAAAAAGGGCTTTATAAATACATTTGATTGATATTTGCCTCAGATTACACAGACCCACAAAGAATTCGAAAACAAACCCAATTTTGAAAAACTCCCATATCTAGTGGGTGAAATACAACAGTGTGCCATCAGAGCAGCAACATTTGTGACCAGTTGCCACAAGAAAAAGGCAACCAGTGAAGAACAAACACCATTGTAAATACAACCCAAATGTACATTTATTTATTTTGCCTTTTGTACTTTAACTACTTGCACATAATGACATTTGAAATGTCTTGATTCTATTGGAACTTTTGTGAGTGTAATCTTTACATTTATTTTTGATTGTTTATTTAACTTTTGTTTTATCTACTTCACTTGCTTTGGCATGTTTCCCATGCCAATAAAGCCCTTAAATTGAAATTGAATTGAGAGAGAACTAGTCATGGGAAAGAAACGTCCTCTCACTGTCAAATGTGTTAATTTTCAGCAAACTTAACATGTGTAAATATTTGTATCAACATAACAACTTTCAACAACTGAAACATAAACTGAACAAGTTCCACAGACCTGTGAATAACAGAAATGGAATAATTTTGTCCCTGGACAAAGGGGGTCAAAATCAAAAGTAACAGTCAGTATCTTGTGTGGACACCAGCTACATTAAGTACTGCAGTGCATCTCCTCATGGACTGCACCAGATTTGTGTTACCCCACTCTTCCACCAAGGCACTTGCAAGTTCCTGGACATTTCTGGGGGGAATGGCCCTAGCCCTCACCAACCGATCAAACAGGTCCCAGATGTGCTCAATGGGATTGAGATCCGGGCTCTTTGCTGGCCATGGCAGAACACTGACATTCCTGTCTTGCATGAAATCACACACAGAGAATGAGCTGTATGGCTGGTGGCATTGTCATACTGAAGGATCATGTCAGGGTGAGCCTGCAGGAAGGATACCACATGAGGGAGGAGGATATCTTCCCTGTAACGCAAAGCGTTGAGATTGCCTGCAATGACAACAAGCTCAGTCCGATGATGCTGTGACACACCGCCCCAGACCATAACGGACCCTCCACCTCCAAATCGACCCCGCTCCAGTGTACAGGCCTCGGTGTAACGCTCATTCCTTCGACGATAAACGCAAATTCGACCATCACCCATGGTGAGACAAAACCGTGACTCGTCAGTAAAGAGCACTTTTTGCCAGTCCTGTCTGGTAAAGCGACGATGGGTTTGTGCCCATAGTCGACATTGTTGCCAGTGATGTCTGGTGAGGACCTGCCTTTACAACAGGCATACAAGCCCTCAGTCCAGCCTCTCTCAGCCTATTGCGGACAACTGAGCACTGATGGAGGGATTGTGCGTTCCTGGTGTAACTCGGGCAGTTGTTGTTGCCATCCTGTACCTGTCCCGCAGGTGTGATGTTCGGATGTACCAACCAGGTGCAGGTGTTACACGTGGTCTGTCACTGTGAGGACAATCAGCTGTCCGTCCTGTCTCCCTGTAGCGCTGTCTTAGGCTTCTCACAATACGAACATTGCAATTTATTGCCCTGGCCACATCTGCAGTCTTCATGCCTCCTTGCAGCATGCCTAAGGCACATTCACACAGATGAGCAGGGACCCTGGGCATCTTTCTTTTGGTGTTTTTCAGAGTCAGTAGAAAGGCCTTTTTTAGTGTTTTCATAACTGTGACCTTAATTGCCTACCTTCTGTAAGCTGTTAGTGTCTTAACGAAGTTCCACAGGTGCATATTCATTAAGTGTTTATGGTTCACTGAACAAGCATGGGAAAGTGTTTAAACCCTTTAGAATGAAGATCTGTGAAGTTATTTGGATTTTTACAATTTATCTTTGAAAGGCAGGGTCCTGAAAAAGCGACGTTTCTTTTTTGTTGTTGAGTTTAGCTGTCTTCAATCAAGTTTATACACCCTGCCATACACCTCAATAAATTGAAAGAAGTAGGCTAGTATAGGGTTTTGAACAACTGCCATAGCCTACATGCCTATTTGGTGTATCTTTTCGGGCCTGTATTATTTCAAGCAAATGGGCTGGGTCAACACGTCTCAGCCTCCTATGTTGTCACGTAGCAGGAGGTCCAGTCGTTACTAGGGGCGTGGAATCAATGTGTAAAAAGGGGGCCTCGCAGTTGCATACATTGTGCGATGCGAAAGGTTGGCGAGCTATTAACGTTGTCAATTTAATGCTGAGAATATTCACCTGGACATTCAATCAACATTACGTTGAAGACTCATCGCCTCTGAAAGGCGTATGAGACACTCGCTCCGGTAACCTGCAGAAAGCTCCCACCAAATCGGATGAGACCGCCTGCATAGCCGCTAGTCATTAGGCGGCAACAGGGCTATATAAGACGTAGGCGAGGGATGCAAGGTTGGTGATATTCCGTTTTCTCGTTTATGACTTATTAGCTACAGCTCAGACCCATGGAGCGAAAATAAGCACATATGTAGACCGATAGATAAAAACAAACTGCACTCATCGTAGTTTCAGTCGGACGGAGCTAGCGTCATCAGTCGGCTAGTAGGCGTTAGCCAGCTTCCAGTCATTTCTAGATGGGATTACGCTTTTGTCAAATATATTTTTCTTTCATTTTAGATAAACCTTGCCTAACTTTAATCTAATTATCCTAACCTACTGCGTTGTGCGTAAATTATCCTGCTACGATAATGTAACGTTACAAGTCAACTTTGACAAGCTGGATCCTAGACAAACCCCAGCTTCTTCGCCTGCTCGAAATGTACATAAAGCAGCTACAGACAAGCTACCACGAATCTTTTCGGATTATTGGAGTGGGAGCTAGTTATAAGCTTTTTTTTACGGGTAGCTGGATAAAGTTGTCACTTCATTAACTCCCTCGCTGACGCGAATCCAGACATTACATTGATGTGCACCTGCTAAATCACAACTATAGCTAAATTCTGGCGTTTACGTTCATTAGCTAAACAGCTCGCAAACTGGCTACACCTATTCAGCTAGTTTCTTTTAATGTTAACCATTTTTTTTACATTTCTCAACTTTTGAAGCTTATGACAGGAAGCAGAGACCAAGCTGGTTTAGCTAGTTAACGTTATATACCATGTGTGTTGCGAAATGCAAGGCCATGTCAATGCTTTCATCCACGTCTTTTAAAATATTTTAACTCTTTGCTTTCGTCTAGATTGGATGTGCAGACTGACATCGTTCCTGTGATACCCCCATGCTGGAGAATTGCGTAACCGAGCGGGTGCTGCAGGTCTTCCGTCCCCACTCTGCCTTAGTGTCCGGAACAACCATATGGCTGTCATCATCTAGAAACGTCAGTGACTCAAAAGTGAAATTGCCATGGAATCGGGTACCGAGCACGATGGATTTAAATATCCATCTGTTCCCAATTCACAATGTGATCTCAACATAAATATTTATGAGACCATCAGCGACAGAAACGTCAATAATATGGGCACTTCGACAGTCGTGCGAGGTGGGAGCGACCCAAGTTCGTATCCTCCATCGAATTATCAGCTGATCGTACGTCAAAGATTCATCAGGAGAAGTTTGTGGTTCTCGGACTCGGATGAACAGGCTTTTGAGGTGCCAGAATGTGACAACAGCAGTAAAATCGTCAACATAAACCTGCGCACGATAGTTGACAGAACACAGGGGGCTTGGTCGGGGCCACAGGAGGGCTCCAGCACCGAGAGTCAAGGGGGGCAGAAAGACAGCGCCACAGAGAGTGCCAGTGCTGATGAGAAGGAGAAAGCTGGGGATGCATTGAACGTTGCATCCACCGACAGCAGTAAAAATGCTATCAGAACTGCCAGCGACGAGAACGAGGAAGAGGCCGAAATGAAAGCTGTTTCCACATCCCCTGGGGGACGGTTTCTCAAGTTTGATATTGAGCTCGGGAGAGGGTCCTTCAAGACTGTCTATAAAGGTCTGGATACCGACACTTGGGTGGAAGTTGCCTGGTGTGAACTTCAGGTAAGATGCAGCACCTTTTTTGATCAGAAAGTATTCAGCAGTTTGTTGTGGATAAGAAGGCTTATTTGACTTGCTCAACCTTTTTTATGGTGATGTAAAGTTTAATTTAAACAACTGTAAAATGGGGAAACAATTATGGATTTTCCTATCAAGACAAGTCTGATATTTTCCCTAAAGGCCTATTATGAATTATTAATGACTATCATCAAATATGAATAGGAATATTAAGTATCAACATGCCTCGAGGCTTTGTCAGCTGACCTTTTCCAAATCCCAGCTATCTCTTGGTATGTGTGATGCATGATGGCGCTCACAGGAAGTCCTCTCTCTTATGCAGTCAGCAAGCGTTCACACTTCATGACAGCATAACGGTGATGTCTATTGGGAGCTGTCAATCAGCTAGACTACTATAGGGAATCCACTAAGTTATACATGGGTTTCCATGCTAATTTAAATGGTTTAGAGGCCTATAGCATTGACACGCTACTAATAATACAATGCATTTGGAGAGTATTCAACCCCCCCCCATAAAATAAGAAATATCACATTTGCGTACAGTACCAGTCGAAAGTTTGGACACCTACTCATTCCAGGGTTTTTCTTAATTTATTTACTATTTTCTACACTGTAGAATAATAGTGAGGACATTGACCCTATGCAATAACACAAATGGAATCATGTAGTAACCAAAAAAGTGTTAAACAAATCAAAATATATTTGAGATTCTTCAAAGTTGCCACTCTTTGCCTTGCTGACAGCTTTGTTGATGTACCTTTGGCAGCGATTACAGCCTCGTGTCTTCTCCTGGGTATGACTCTACAATCTTGGCACACCTGTATTTTAGGAGTTCCTCCAATTGTTCTCTGCAGATGCTCTCAAGCTCTGTCAGGTTGGATGGGGAGTGTCACTGCACAGCTATTTTCAGGCCTCTCCAGAGATGTTCAAATCCGGGCTCTGGCAGGGCCACTCAAGGACAACAGGACTTGTCCCGAAGCCACTTCTGTGTCTTGGCTGTGTGCTTAGGGTCATTGTCCTGTTGGAAGATCCTGAGAGCTCTGGAGCAGGTTTTCATCAGGGATCTCTGTGCTTTTCTCCGTTCATCTTTCCCTCGATCCTGGTCTCCCAGTCCCTGCTGCTGAAAAATATCTCCACAACATGATGCTGCCACCACCATGCTTTGCCGTAGAGATGCTGCCAGATTTCCTCAGGCCAAAGAGTTCATTATTGGTTTCATCAGACCAGAGAATCTTATTTCTCATGGTCTGAGTCCTTTAGGGGCCTTTTGGCAAACTCCAAGTGGAGTGTTGTGCCTTTTACTGAGGAGTGGCTTCCGTCTGGCCACAACCATAAAGCCCTGATTGGTGGAGTGATGCAGAGAGGGTTGTCCTGGAAAGTTCTCCCATCTTCAGAGGAACTCTGTCAGATTCTTGGTCACCTCCCTGACCCTTCTCCCTCAATTGCTCAATTTGGCTGGGCGGCCAGCTCTAGAAAGAGTCTTGGTGGATCCAAACTTCTTCCATTTAAGAATGATGGAGGTCACTGTGTTCTTGGGGACCTTCAATGCTGCAGAAATGTTTTGGTACCCTTCCCCAGATCTGTGCCTCGGCACAGTCCTGTCTCGGATCTCTATGGACAATTCCTTCGACCTCATGGCTTGGTTTTTGCTTTGACGTGCACTTATAAAGACACAGGTCTTTATATAGACAGGTGTGTGTGCCTTTCCAAATCATGTCCAATCAATTGAATTTACCACAGGTGGACTCCAAGTTGTAGAAGCATCAAGGATGACCAATGGAAACAGGATACACTTAAGCTCAATTTCATGTCTCTTATCAAAGGGTCTGAATACTTAAGTAAATAAGCTATTTCTGTATTTTTAATACATTTGCAAAAATCTCAACTTGTTTTCGCTTTGTCTTTATGGGGTATTGTGTGTAGATTGAGGAGAACCAATTTATTTAATCAATTTTAGAATAAGGATGTAATTTAACAAAATGTGGAAAAGGTTAAGGGGTCTGAATACTTTCTGAATGCACTGTAGGTCAGCAATTTTGAGTTACCAAACTCTTAATCCTGTTTTGTTTCCATAAGAACCTACCTGTTGTAAGTGTTAACAGCCACTGGAAAAATCAACATTTTTGACCACATATTGGGTATTAAGTAATTATTTCCAACCTCCAAAGTCTGCAGCGCAGGATTATCATTCCCTCTCTCTCCCTGGAAGTTTAGGCTTAAATGAACGACAGCCAATAAGCATGACTGGGCTCCTCATGGACCTAGTGTCATTAGTGCAGACACAAACAAAATAATCCATATGATAATACATAGGTAATCAAGCACACAGGCACATTATGTGATGACTATGTCATATACCATTAACAAATACTAATTCCCTGACCTTTTCAAAATATTGGGCTATAGCAGTCAAACAGTATAGTTTAGGGCAGGGTGTCTGTTTTGACCCAGCGGTAAGCCGGTGGGTCGTGAGAAGTAAACGCCCCCACTGTGCAACAGTAGGGCTGCTGACAGGAAGCAGCTGATGCGGTGTGGTGGCCCTGTGGCCTCGCTAAAGCTCTGTCAGCTGAGGGTGCTGCGGCTGCCTGTTAGGTCACTGTGTGTGAGAGCGCGAGAGGATGAAATGATGTTGCTTGCATACCTCACAAGTGGTAAGTAGCCTAGCGGTTAGAGCGTTGGGCCAGTAAGCGATAGGTCACTGGTTGGAATACCTGAGCCAACAAGGTTAAAAATCTCTTTGCCCTTGCACTTAACCCTCATTTGCTCATGGGTTGCTATACTACAATTGCAGGCTGACCCTATAAAACACATTTGACTGGACCTATCTGTGACCATAACTTTTCATGAAAAGTAAAATGTTATCTTGGCAGTGAGTCATGAGCGGAGGTGTATGTGCATGTCTCTCTCCTATTCAGAGAGGGTATGTTCAACTGATGTCATGATGACATGCTTGGAGCAGAGAGACCGATTCATCTTTTCACAGTGATGAGGATGTCAAGTACATGATAATGGAATAGAGGAAATCCAATCTCTCTTCCAGCAAGTATGACCCATAATTGGACACAGGATGAGGAGAGGATGTGGAATTGAATCATTCATTCTATTGCCTACTTCCCCCATAGACATGTACAAACACTCCCTCTATAGTGGACAGTGTTATTGAAGCAAACAAATCAATCACCATTAAAAAGGTCATTTTCTGATGACCATTTTCGCCCCCCCATTGCTCTCTATTGAAGGCCTATTGGACTGTAGATTTAACAGCATAAAAAAAAGACTGAATGTATGCACTCACTACTGTAAGTTGCTCTGGATATGAGTGTCTGCTAAATGACTAAAATGTAAAACAGATTGTTCCTCACAATTGGCATGGTTAACAAATGCTACATTGATCAATGATTTTCACCAAAGTGCTGATTCTGCCTGGTTCTTCTCTAGCCCCATCGGTTGAGTCACATATTGGTGCTTTTAGTAATTGATTAGAAATGGTCAAATGTTTACTGTTATTGACCAACCCGATTAGTGGTCTACAAGTAAGTGGTCAGGTGTAACTCCCTGTGGTTTTGGTAACTGTTCAGGTAGTCGAGTGGACTGGCTCCTTATATTCAACTGTGAATTTGACAAAATAGCAGCCTGTCTGTTCGTGCTTCCATCACCGTACTTTGAACGTTGTTGTTCCTCTGGCTAACACTGGCTTTGTGCATCGTTTATTATGATTCTGCCATCATGGACATTTCTGGAATTCATATGAATAGGCTAACTAGTATTTAGTCTAAATTACACCATAGTGCCTGGAAATACGATGACATTACTAAAGTAGTAAAATATTTAGTAGGAAACCACTGCCAGCATTATCATGTGGTCAAATTTACTTTAGACAGATGGCAATGTTGTCATTAGCTAGCAAAGTTTGTGAAAAATAGCTAGCAATTGCTAACGTTAGCTAGTTAAAATCCAGTGGCCTCCCCTCAATCTTAGCTAGCTAACGTTATACTGCATCTAAAGTCAATCTGGCAACATCAAAATTATGACAAGGTTTTTCTACTAATTATTTGCTTCCTTTTGAATGTCATATTATTTCCAAGAAACTGTAAACCACTTTTGATGCGCTCATTGACGATGTATTGAGTAGAATGCTCAGTCGGGCATCATTCCAAACGAGCGTTCAAAACATTATTGTGACGAAACGTGCAACCCATGAATAGGACTTTATTTGGGGGTGTGTAACTTAATTACATCTAGAGCTGTGACGGTCATGGAATATTGGATGACGGTAATTGGCCAGTCAAATCACCACTGTCTCCGTTTTATATTAGGGCTGGGTGACATAGCAATAATTATCGAGGTAATTACTTCCCTCAATAACGATATAAAAACATTTAGATACATTTTCTATAATGTCGATGTAGAATAATTAGGTACAGCAGTCCATTTCACCTCTGTCACTTCTCCGAACGTTCCTGCTGCGTCAATGTGCACCTGGAGAGGCCCACTTAAAAACCACTTAGCACCTAGTGATGGAGTAGCCACTATTAACCACAATTTGTAATGTAGGCGAAAACAGTGGCAGTGATAGCCATGGAGAAGGAGCAGCTTCCAATGACTAAATTATTGATTAAAAAGGGTTAATGCTTCAGTTATTTGGAAGTGGTTTGGCTTTTTGAAGTCCAACAAAGAGCAGAGCAATGTTCAGTGCAAATTGTGCCGTAGACCGGTGGCTACCAAGTCTGGTAATACGACAAACCCTTTTCACCATCTGTTGTAAAATCACTCTTTGGAGCATGCAGGAAGTTTGAGTTTGCGCCACGGTATTGATTAACACCCCTCAAGCACCAGCCAATCTAGGGATGTTCGCCGGAAGCAGTCAATACTGACTGCGTTTATGCCCTACGACCAAACATCAAAAAGACAGAAATTACATCCTATTATGCATTGCATTTTTAAGCACATGCTATCAATTAGCACAGTCGAAAAGGAAGGTTTCAAGAGGCTTATCAATTTAATTGACCCCAGGTACGTGCTCCCTGGCCGCAAACATTTTTCACACCGCACTGCCTAAACTCTATTCCGAGTGTAGGGGAAAAAGTTGAGACAGATTTGACTGATTTTGCTACCACTACCGATCTGTGGTCTAGTCGTACATCAGAGCCTTATATTAGCCTCACTGTCCACTATATTGACAGTGGAATCTTCAAAATAAATGCCTTCAAACATAATACTTTCCTGACGACCACATGGATGACGCTACAGTATAGCAGAGGGGCTCATTGACGCTCTCGCCTCCTGGGGACTCAGTCAAGACAGACGGGTCTGCATTACAATGGATAGTGGTGCGAACGTGGTGAAGGCTGCTCAAATCAACAAATGGACCTGACTGCAATGTTTTGGATATTATCTGCACTTGGCCATTGGTAAGTTACCTTGTCAATTGTGTATATTGAAGTGATTGGTTAGATGAAACAATTTGCTTTTTTTAGGTAACTGATTAAGTTAAATATTACATTTGTACATAACTAAAGGGATTATTGTGATTTTAACATTTGTATTAAAATCTCCATTTCTCTTAGTGGGTAGAGACAAACGGGTGGATCAAGCAATTGGAGTGTGTAAGAAAGTGGTAGGTGCCTTTTCCTATTGGTGGAAAAATAAGAGCAACCTGGCAGTTGCTCAAAAAGAACACAACCTACCCTAGCACAAGTTGGTGAGTTGCCTACCAGGTGGTGGATCACGTCAAAAGATGGTGCAAAGAGTAATGGAGCAGGAGAAAGCCATTTCACGGGTCTTGTCCAGTGACAAGAAGACCCGGCCCTTAGCTCCCACCCATACAGATATACAGTTGAAGTCTGAAATTTACATACACCTTAGCCAAATACATTTAAATTCAGTTTCACAATTCCTGACATTTAATCTTAGTAAAAATTCCCAGTTAGGATCACAACTTTATTTTAAGAATGTGAAATGTTTATTTCAGCTTTTATTTGATTTATTTCAGCTTTTATTTCAACTTTTATTTCTTTCATCACATTCCCAATGGGTCAGAAGTTTCCTTACACTCAATTAGTATCTGGTAGCATTGCCTTTAAATTGTTCAACTTGGGTCAAACGTTTCGGGTAGCCTTCCACAGTTCTATTTTTGTGTCATCAGACCAGAGGACATTTCTCCAAAAAGTACGATCTTTGTCTCCATGTGCAGTTGCAAACCGTAGTCTGGCTTTTTTATGGCGGTTTTGGAGCAGTGGCTTCTTCCTTGCTGAGTGGCCTTTCAGGTTATGTCAATATAGGACTTGTTTTACTGTGGATATAGATACTTTTGTACCTGTTTCCTCCAGCATCTTCACAGGGTCCTTTTTGCTGGGATTGCACTTTTCGAAAGGAAAAGAATGCGTCTCCTTCCTGAGCGGTATGACGGCGTGGTCCCATGGTGTTTATACTTGTGTACTATTGTTTGTACAGATAAAGGTGGTACCATCAGGCGTTTGGAAATTGTTCCCAAGGATGAACCAGACGTGTGGAGGTCTACAATTTTTTTTTTCTTCTGAAGTCTTTGCTGATTTCTTTTCATTTTCCCATGAAGTCAAGCAAAGAAGCACTGAGTTTGAAGGTAGGCCCTGCAATACATCCACAGATACTACTCCAATTGACTCAAATGATGTCAATTAGCCTATCAGAAACCATGACACAATTTTCTGGAATTTTCCAAGCTGTTTAAAGGCACAGTCAACTTAGTGTATGTAAACTTCTTTGACCCACTGGAATTGTGATGCAGTAAATAATCTCAGCAAATAATCTCTGTAAACAATTGTTCGAAAAATTACTTGCGTCATGCACAAGGTAGATGTCCTGACCGACTTGCCAAAACTATAGTTCGTTAACAAGAAATTTTGTGGAGTGGTTGAACACAAACCAGTTTTAATGACTCCAACCTAAGTGTATGTAAACTTCCGACTTCAACTGTAGATGTTCTTGAGTCCATCAACCTGGCATTGACCCCACTCCTAGAATTCACAGATGCTCTGTCTGGTGAGTCTTATGTCAGTGTGTCTTACTTGAAGCCAGTACTACACCTGTTCAATACAGAGGTCATGAAACTTAATGATGGTGAAACAGAGCTCACCCAAACCATCAAAATGATAGTCACTGACTATCTGAATGAGAAATATGATGACCTAGCCACAGATTACCTCCTGGACATAGCCTCGCTGGTCGACCCTCGGTTTAAAACATTACTTCAAAGAGGAGAATATGGGCCACATAAAAGCAAGAGCTGTCTCAGAGATGGTCAACGAGGGACATGAAAACCCAAGCACAGCACAGGGAGACGTTGCTGCTGATTCACCACAACTGCCAGCCAAAAAGAGAGTCACTGGGCAGTTTTTTTCAAAAAGTCAAAAGACCACCACAGGTCTTACTGAACTTGAGCTGGTAGAAAAGGAACTCAGCTGCTATCTTCAGTCTCCTGATGCTGACAGCAAAACTAATCCATTGGACTGGTGGAAGATCTACTCAAAAAAACTTTCCCAAAGTCCGCTACCTGTGCATTCCTGCGACCTGCTCCCCCTCAGAATGTGTTTTTAGCACAGGTGACAACAGTGACCTGCCATAGGGCGGCTTTAAAGTCAGAGACCGTAGACAGACTTGTCTTTCTTGCTTTTAACTTGTAAGATGACAACTACCCCAACTTCGACTGTGATGTGCCATTAGGCTAACAGTTATAATGCATATCGATTTGCACTTAATTTTTTTTTTTTAATTAATTTCTTGTTCATAGGGTTTATAGCTTTAAAAAAAAAGTAGAGTTAATGTGACTTGTGAGTTCTTAAGCTTCTGACAATCAGTAGGAAACATAAAAGCCTTTGGTTTGTTCAGGCATTCTTGAGTCTGAAGCAGAGATGCACCTTTTTAAACATCATTTGATTAATATTGTGATGATTATCATTATCAACAAAAAAACATGTATTTTTCTCAGCCAGAAAAGAAACGTAACTTTTTCAGGACTTTGTCTTTCAAAGATAATTTGTAAAAATCCAAATAACTTCACAGATCTTCATTGTAAATGGTTTAAACACTGTTTCCCTTGCTTGTTCAATGACCCATAAACAATTAATGAACATGCACCTGTGGAATGGTCGTTAAGACACTAACAGCTTACAGACGATAGGAAATTAAGATCGTTATGAAAACTTTAGACACAAAAGTGGCCTTTCTACCGACTCTGAAAAACACCAAAAGAAAGATGCCCAGGGTCCCTGCTCATCTGTGTGAATGTGCCTTAGGCATGTTGCAAGGAGGCATCAGGACTGCAGATGTGGCCACAGCAATAAATTGCAATGTTCGTACTGTGAGACCCCTAAGACACCGCTACAGGGAGACAGGACGGACAGTTGATCGTCCTCGCAGTAGCAGACTACGTAACAGCACCTGCACAGAATCAGTACATCTGAACATCACACCTGCGGGACAGATACAGGATGGCAACAACTGCCCGAGTTACAACAGGAACGCACAATCCCTCCATCAGTGCTCAGACTGTCCTCGAGAGGCTGGACTGAGGGCTTGTAGGCCTGTTGTCAGGCAGGTCCTCTCCAGACATCACCGGCAACAACGTCGCCTATGGGCACAAACCCACCGTCGCTTTACCAGACAGGATTGGCAAAGAGTGCTCTTCACTGACGAGTCGCAGTTTTGTCTCCCCGGGGGTGATGGTCGGATTTGCGTTTATCGCCGAAGGAATGAGCGTTACACTGAGGCCTGTACTCTGGAGCGGGATCGATTTGGAGGTGGAGCGTCCGTCATGGTCTGGGGCGGTGTGTCTCGGCATGATCGGACTGAGCTTGTTGTCATTGCAGGCAGTCTCAACGCTGTGCGTTACAGGGAAGACATCCTCCTCCCTCATGTGGTACCCTTCCTGCAGGCTCATCCTGACATGACCTTTCAGCATGACAATGCCACCAGCCATACTACTTGTTCTGTGCAGCATTTCCTGCAAGACAGAAATTTCAGTGTTCTGCCATGACCAGCGAAGAGCCTGATCTCAATCTCAGCACATCTGGGACCTGTTGGATCGGAGGGTGAGGGCTAGGTCCACTCCCCCCAGAAATGTCCAGGAACTTGCAGGTGCCTTGGTGGAAGAGTGGGGTAACATCTCACAGCAAGAACTGGCAAATCTGGTGCAGTCCATGAGGAGATGCAATGCAGTACTTAATGCAGCTGGTGGCCACACCAGATACTGACTTTTAATATCACCCCCCCCCCCCCCTCTCTCCCTTTTCAGGGACGCATTATTCCGTTAGTCACATGTCTGTGGAACTTGTTCAGTTTGTCTCAGTTGTTGAATGTTGTGTTCATACAAACATGTTAAGTTGTTGAAAATAAACGCAGTTGACCCTGAGAGGATGTTTTCTTTTTGTGTGTGTGCATACAGTTGAAGTCGGAATGTTCTTCTTTGTGATCCGAACACCTCAAACTTAAATTTGTTTGTCCATAACACTTTTTTCCAACCTTCCTTTGTCTAGTGTTTGTTCTTTTGCCCATCTTAATCTTTTCTTTATTTTGTCCAGTCTGAGGTATTGCTTTTTCTTTGCATCTCTGCCTAGAAGGCCAGCATCCGGGAGTCGCCTCTTCACCGTTGATATTGAGACTGGTGTTTTGCTGTACTATATAATGAAGCTGCCGGTTGAGGACTTAACCGAAAGGTTGCTAGATCAAATCCCTGAGCTGACAAGGTAAAAATCTATTGTTCTGCCCTTGAACAAGGCAGTTAAACCACTCACTGTTCCTAGGCAGTCATCGTAAAAAAAAAAGTACTTACTTAAAAAAAAAATGTACTTAATAAAAAAAAAAATGTACTTGTCATCTTGCTCAGTTGTGCACCGGGGACTCCCACTCTTTCTATTCTGGTTAGAGCCTGTTTTTGCTGTTCTGAAGAGTAGTACACAGCATTGTACGAGATCTTCAGTTTCTTGGCAATTTCTTTTCATTTCTCAGAACAAGAATAAACTGTCAAGTTTCAGAAGAAAGGTCATTATTTCTGGCCATTTTTAGCCTGTAATCGAACCCACAAATGCTGATGCTCCAGATACTCAACTAGTCTAAAAAAGGACAGTTCTTATTGCTTCTTTAATCAGGACAACTGTTTTCAGCTGTGCTAACATAATTGCAAAATAGTTTTCTAATGATCAATTAGTCTTTTAAAATGAAACTTAGATTAGCTAACACAACGTGCCATTGGAACACAGGAGTGATGGTTGCTGATAATGGGCCTCTGTATGCCTGTGTAGATATTCCATTAAATATCTGCCATTTTCCAGCTACAATAGTCATTTACTTCATTAACAATATGTACACTATATTTCTGATCAATATGATGCTATTTTGATGGACAAAAAAACGTGCTTTCAAAAACAAGGACATTTCTAAGTGACCCCAAACTTTTGAACATGTGTGTACGTACGTCTTGTGTTTTGGACACCTTCTCATTCAAGGGTTTTTCTTTATTTTTAATATTAGAAAATAGTAAAAATAAAAACCCTTGAATTAGTAGCTGTGTCAACTTTTGACACGTTTCTCTCCTCGGCTCCTGACTGCATGTGCTGCCATAGAAATGGAATAAATAGAGCAGGTGTCCCCATTCAAGTCAGTGCTGTTCTAAGGGAAAGGGGGATATCTAGTCAGTTGTACAACTGAAATGTGTCTTCCGTATTCATTCCAACCTCTGAATCAGTGGTGCGGGGGGCTACCTTAATCGACATCCACGTCTTCACCCCCCCGGGGAACAGTGTGTTAACTGTCTTGCTCAGGGGCAGAATGACAGATTTTCACCTTGTCAGCCTGGGGACTCGATCCAGCAACCTTTCAGTTCCTGGCTCAAAGCTCTAACCAAAGACGTGAATCAGGAAGTATACCCATCAATATGTACTGTGATTTGTTAATTCAATTCATCTGACATTTCAAAAAATACATTCCATTTCTTGAGCCACATCAGTTGAATGAACATTCTACATCACCATGGAAATCATTGCATCACAATACCAGGCAGCCATGGACCCAGTTGGTATTCGATAGGACGTTGCAACTCTGCCCACTTGTGGGGAAAACAACCTGTGGTGACCTAGGTTGCCACATTTGTCTCACAGCAAAAACTTTTTTTTCTTGTCTGCTTGTTTAAGTCAATTACAAAAATATATTTAAGAAGTACAACATCTCTGAAGATTACTTTTCAACATTGCCTGCTCCCTAACGTTCTCAGTACTTAGAAAAATGTTAAATTGTAGGGCTTCCCACATGCCCCTTTTTCATGACGATGCTAGCAGCCATTTGAGTGAGTGCTAGCTAGCTACCGCCTGGAACATTTAAGCTAACCATGAAAACAGACTTTTACAGCTACAAGTAGTGAGTGGTGTTAGACTGTACTATACAAGTTAAATGTCTATCCTGTGATTAAATATATGTAGCTTGGACACCGGGCCCCCACATTTCCCACGCTGAATAGTCTGAAGCAACATCTTCTCGCAGGCTCTATTTCCCTATGCTGGAGCATTGTGAACCATTTGTCAGTTTTTTTGACCTGGTTACATGTACATTGACCAACACAGCGTTTTGGCATGTTTTTTTATTTCTGTGAAAAATAATCATTTTAAATCGACAATGAAGTTGCCTCTTTTACAATAGGGGTCAGTTGGAAAGAATGTTGGATCTCAATTTGATGGCAACTGTGCCATCACCAATTACATGTGAGATTTGAACATAGATCCACTTGGCTAATGACTGTATTGCAGTACATCTGTGTGAGATTCAGCAGCATGTACAGTGGGTGTGTACATTGTGTAGCAATGCTGTGTACTAGGGATGAAAAATGCCCTGGTGGCCTAATAAAGGCTGTGATTTACGGCTCACTGTCTGAAGGTCCCATCCAAGCCTCTGACGGAATTGCAGACCACCCTGATGCCTCATTCACACCCAACCAAAGTTCAGAGCGTGCATGTTTTGCCTTCAGTCAGACACATAGGTGGTGCCGGCCTTGTGGTGTTCAGTGGACTGTGATGGTATGTAAACGTTGCTGGAGCTTTTCTTGTTTAGCAGAAAAAGACAGAGGGGGATGTGTCTGTGATTTTCCACTGTTTCCCTCCCTCTGTTGGTTACGTGGCCCTTCTGCCTGGAAGTTTAATCTGGTCCCGTGGCCTCTCTCTCCCAGACGATTTCCTTGTTTTTTTTTCTCTCAACTCTCAAGCTTATCTCTCTCGCTTGCACTCAGTCTCTGCTTACTTCTTTCTAAATTGAACAAAAAATATAAAAGCACCATGTAAAGTGTTGGTCCCATGTTTCAAGAACTGAAATAAAATATCCTAGAAATGTTCCATATTCAACAAAAGGTTATTTCTATAAAATTGTGCACATTTGTTGTGACAAAAGATATGCCACACCTGTCAGATGGATTGATTATCAAGATGCTGATTTAAATGGCACGATCACTACATAGGTGTACCTTGTGCTGGGGACAATAAAAGGCCACTGAAATACGCAGTTTTGTTACACAACACAATGCCACAGATGTCTCAAGTTTTGAGGGAGCATGCAGTTGGCATGCTGACTGCAGGAATGTCCACCAGAGCTGTTACCATGATTGAATGTTCCTTTACCATAAGCCACCTCCAATGTTTAAGAGAATTTGACAGTACATCCAACTGGTCTCAACCGCAGACCACGTGTAACCACACCAACCCAGGCCCTCCATCTGGCTTCTTCACCTGCAGGATCATCTGAGACCAGCCACCCAGACAGCTGATGAAACTGTGGGTTTGCACAACTGAAGAATTTCTGCTCAAACTGTCTTAGGGAAACATTTTAACAATTTTAAGGCACAGAATCCGTGATGAGATTCTGAAGCCCATTGTCGTACCATTCTTCTGCCGCCATCACCTCCTGTTTCAGCATAATGTACGGCACCATGTTGCAAGGATCTGTACACAGTTCCTGGAAGATGAAAATGTCCCACATACTCACCAGACATGTCACCCATTGAGCATGTTTGGGATACTCTGGATTGACTTGGGCGACCCAGCGTTTTCCAGTTTCCTAATAAAATACCAAAATATCTACCTACTTCGCAAAGCCATTGAGGAGTGGGACAACATTCCACATGCCACAATCAGCAGCCTTATCAATTCTATGCGAAGGATATGTGTTGCGCTGCATGAGGCAAATGGTGGTCACATCAATACTACTTTTCTGATCCACGCCCCTAATTTAATTTGATTTTTTTAATAAGGTATCTGACCAACCGATGCATATCTGTATTTCCAGTCAAATCCATAGATCAGGGCCTTATTTATTTATTTAAATTAATTGATTTCCTTCTATGAAGTGTAATATCTTTGAAATTGTTGTTTTATATTTTTGTTCAGTATACAGCCTCTTTCTCTCTCTACATCCCTCGTTCAATGTCTGCCTTGGCACCATACAGATGGTACAGGAAGGGTTGCTAATCTGTGTGCAGAGAGAGGGATTCCCATGGTCCCTTTTCCACTTTTTAATATATTTTTTGTTAGTCACCTAGTATGTTTGTTTACACAGAGCAAATGGAAGTTACACTTGAAATTCACTACTAATGTTTGCTAGCTAAATATCTTATAGTTAACTTCTAATTATCTTACATGTGCAAAATACATTTTCTAGCTTGCAAGATCAATCTTCTTGGTGGCCTACAGCAGAGACAATCAATCCACTCCTGGATCAAGTGTGGGTAGCCCTTTTGACATAGTTGTATAACTGGGTTGTCTGCCCTTCCAGTTAGCTTGCACTTTTTAGCATTTTGTTAGCGTCTGCTATGGGAATTCGCTAGTACTTTGTTAGCATAATTATTTTCATTTTATATATATTGAATTGTACTACACCGGCTCCGTCGCTCGTCGGAAGTGGCAGGGCTTGCAAAGTATTTCAGACTACAAAGGGAAGCACAGCCGAGAGCTGCAGAGGGACACGAGCCTACCAGACGAGCTAAATAACTTCCATGCTCGCTTCGAGGCAATTAACACTGACATGCATGAGAGCATCAGCTGTTCCGGACTACTGTGTGATCACGCTCTCCGCAACCGATGTGATTGTTGACCTGTTTAAAAAGGTCTTACTCACAAGGCAGGGCAGATTACCAGGACGTGTACTCCGAGCATGCGCTGGCCAACTGGCAAGTGTCTTCACAGACATTTTCATCCTCTCCATGTCTGAGTCTAATACCAACATGTTTCAAGCAGACCACCATAGTCCCTGTGCCCAAGAACACGAAGGTAACCTGCCTAAATGACTACCGACCCGTAGCACTCACGTCTGTAGTCATGAAACGCTTTGAAAGTCTGGCCATGGCTCATAACACCATTATCCCAGAAACCCTAGACCCACTCCGATTTGCATACCGCACCAACAGATCCACAGATGATGCAATCTCTATTGCACTCCACACTACCCTTTCACACCTGGACAAAAGGAACACCTATGTGAGGATGCTATTCATTGACTACAGCTCAGAGTTCAACACCATAGTGCCCTCAAAGCTCATCACTAATCTAAGGACCCTGGGACTAAACAGCTCCCTCTGCAACTGGGTCCTGGACTGGCTGGTCCCAGGTGGTAAGGGTAGGTAACAACACATTTGCCACTTTGATCCTCAACACGGGGGCCCCTCAGGGGTGCGTGCTCAGTCCCCTCCTGTACTCCCTGTTCACTCATGACCAGACGGCCAGGCACGACTCCAACATCATCATTAAGTTTGCCGATGACACAACAGTGGTAGGCCTGACCACGACAATGATGAGACCGCCTATAGGGAGGAGGTCAGAGACCTGACCGTGTGGTGCAAGGACAACAACCTTTCACTTAACGTGATCAAGACAAAGGAGATGATGGTGGACTATAGGAAAAGGAGGACCGAGCACACCCCCATTCTCATCACCGGGGCCGTAGTGGAGTAAGTTGAGAGCTTAAGTTACTTGGTGTCCACATCACCAACAAACTTAACATGGTCCAAGCCCCCCCATTCTACGCTGCTGCTGTTCTCTTATCTATGCATAGTTACTTTAAAACCTCTTCAGGATCGGACCCTTTTCAATTTTCGCCTAAAATGACATACCCAAATCAAACTGCCTGTAACTCGGGCTCTGAAGCAAGGAAATGCATGTTCTTGGTACCATTTGAAAGGAAACACTTTTACGTTTGTGGAAATGTGAAATTAATATAGGAGAATGTAACATAATAGATCTGGTAAAAAAATAATACAAAGGAAATGCAAGAGAAATGTCATCGTATTATTCCAGGCCAGCTGTAATTTAGATTTTGTCCACTAGATGGCAGCAGTGTATGTGCAAAGTTTTAGACTGACCCAATGAACAATTGCGTTTATCTGATTTTTTTTTTTTAATCAAGACTGCCAAAATGTGCCTAATTGGGCACAATTTCATGTTCAAAACTGTTCCCTCTCCTCAAACAATAGCATGGCATTATTTCACTGTAATAGCTACTGTAAATTGACCAGTGCGGTTAGATTAATAAGAATATAAGATTTCTGCCAATATCAGATATGTCTATGTCCTGGGAAATGTTCTTGTTCTTACTTACAACCTCATGCTAATTGCATTAGCCTACGTTAGCTCAACGTCCCGCAGGGGACCCACCGATCCTGAAGAATAACTCTACCTACATGTTACCTTGACACCGGTGCCCCCGCACATTGACTCTGTACCGGTACCCCCTGTATATAGCCCAGTTACTTTTATTTACTGCTGCTCATTAATTATTTGTTATGCTTATCTCTTGCTTTTTTTGTATTTTCTTAACTGCATTTTTGGTTAAGGGCTTGTAAGTAAGCATGTCACTGTAAGGTCTAGGACACCTGTTGTATTTGGCGCATTTGACAAATACAATTTGATTTGAGATAAGAGATATACTATCTATCTATCGTGCAAGTCAAGTTTGAGGACATCTACTCATTTCAGGGTTTATATATCTATATCTAATATACACTGCTCAAAAAAATAAAGGGAACACTTAAACAACACAATGTGAAATCAAACTGTCCACTTAGGAAGCAACACTGATAGACAATACATTTCACATGCTGTTGTGCAAATGGAATAGACAACAGGTGGAAATTATAGGCAATTAGCAAGACACCCCCAATAAAGGAGTGGTTCTGCAGGTGGGGACCACAGACCACTTCTCAGTTCCTATGCTTCCTGGCTGATGTTTTGGTCACTTTGAATGCTGGCGGGGCTTTCACTCTAGTGGTAGCATGAGACTGAGTCTACAACCCCACACAAGTGGCTCAGGTAGTGCAGCTCATCCAGGATGGGACATCAATGCAAGCTGTGGCAAGAAGGTTTGCTGTGTCTGTCAGCGTAGTGTCCAGAGCATGGAGGCGCTACCAGGAGACAGGCCAGTACATCAGGAGACGTGGAGGAGGCCGTAGGAGGGCAACAACCCAGCAGCAGGACCGCTACCTCCGCCTTTGTGCAAGGAGGAGCACTGCCAGAGCCCTGCAAAATGACCTCCAGCAGGCCACAAATGTGCATGTGTCTGTTCAAACGGTCAGAAACAGACTCCATGAGGGTGGTATGATGGCCTGACGTCCACAGGTGGGGGTTGTGCTTACAGCCCAACACCGTGCAGGACGTTTGGCATTTGCCAAAGAACACCAAGATTCGCAAATTCGCCACTGGCGCCCTGTGCTCTTCACAGATGAAAGCAGGTTCACACTGAGCACATGTGACAGACGTGACAGTCTGGAGACGCTGTGGAGAACGTTCTGCTGCCTGCAACATCCTCCAGCATGACCGGCTTGGCGGTGGGTCAGTCATGGTGTGGGGTGGCATTTCTTTGTGCTCGCCTGACTGCCATTAGGTACCGAGATGAGATCCTCAGACCCCTTGTGAAACCATATGCTGGTGCGGTTCACCCTGGGTTCCTCCTAATGCAAGACATTGTTAGACCTCATGTGGCTGGAGTGTGTCAGCAGTTCCTGCAAGAGGAAGGCATTGATGCTATGGACTGGCCCGCCTGTTCCCCAGACCTGAATCCAATTGAGCACATCTGGGACATCATGTCTCTCTCCATCCACAGACCATCCAGGAGTTGGCGGATGCTTTAGTCCAGGTCTGGTAGGAGATCCCTCAGGAGACATGCCCAGGCGTTATAGGGAGGTCATACAGGCACGTGGAGGCCACACACACTACTAAGCCTCATTTTGACTTGTTTTAAGGACATTACATCAAAGTTGGATCAGCCTGTAGTGTGGTTTTTCACTTTAATTTTGAGTGTGACTCCAAATCCAGACTTCCATTGGGTTGATGAATTTGATTTCCATTGATGATAATTTTTGTGTGATTTTGTTGTCAGCACATTCAACTATGTAAAGAAAAAATTATTTAATAAGAATATTTCATTCATTCAGATCTAGGATGTGTTATTTTAGTGTTCCCTTTATTTTTTTGAGCTATATATATATATATATATATATATATATATATATATTTTATATATTTTGAAGTTCTTCAAAGTAGCCACCCTTTGCCTTTATGACAGCTTTGCACACATTTTTTGTTGTTGAAAGAAATGGCGCCCCATGTGTGCACGGTCGGTAATACCGTATACCCTGGAATGGTTCAGGAAGGGTATAAAGGTATGTAAATCTGGATACCGCCCAATCCTACTGAGCTACGAATCAACCAGGTCTACTGTAGGTCTTGTAGTGTTGAAAGTGAGTGAACTATTGAAAGTTCTCTGGTTCTGACTCACACGCCTTTCTGTTTTAAGATGGTGTATAATCAGGTCTTGCACACATACAGAGAGTGGAGTGTGTGTGTGTGTGTGCTGGTATTTGGCAGGGTGCACGCTGCTCTGTAGATAAAATCAGCTGTTGTGCTTCTGAATGTGATGACACCATGGCAGAGGAATGAAGTGCTATCTCTTCTATCGATCATTCTCTGAGCGTGGGCTGAGATATATGTACAGTAACTGCACACCGCTCTAACCAGTTCTACTTTGTACTTCCCTGATTTGGATTGGGGGAAATTGTTTAAAGGAAATGCAAATAATTGTATGTATATTTGTTTAACTTTGTGTGTGTGTGTGTGTGTGCACGCACTGGATGTGATGAAAGCAACCTACAGTAGAGGCTCTAGCCCCCTCTTGATCACTGAGGTGGAAATATAAAAACTAAGTTGGTGATGTCCAAGTTGGTCATTGGTCACAGTCTATTGGGCAGTGAGAGAGGTACACATCGACTCTTAACAGGGCCTCATCGGTGTCCTCCAGCATGTTAGAGGTCCTCTGTGTAACAGAGCCACGGTGAAGTGGGCCAAGCCTGTTACAGCTAGCCTCTATTTGGCTAAAGCACACATACAGTGCCTTCGGAAAGTAGTCAGACCTTACGTTTATAGCCTTATTCTAAAATGGATTAAATTTGGGGGGGTTTCTCTCATCAATCTACACAATACCCCATAATGACAAAGCAAATACAGGTTTTGATTTTTATTTTGCTAATTTATTTAAAATAAAAACTATTCAGACCCTTTATTCAGTACTTTTGATGAAGCACCTTTGGCAGAGATTACAGCCTCAAGTCTTCTTGGGTAGGATGCTACAAGCTTGGCACACCTGTATTTGGGGAGTTTCTCCCATACTTCTCGGTAGAAGAATGGTTGCTGCACAGCTATTTTCAGGTCTCTCCAGAGATCTTTGATCAGGTTTAAGTCCTGGCTCTGGCTTGGCCACTCAGACATTCAGAGACCTGTCCCGAAGCCACTCATTTGTCTTGGCTGTGTGTTTAGGGTTGTTGTCCTGTTTGAAGGTGAACTTTTGCCCCAGTCTGAGGTCCTGAGAGCTCTGGAGCAGGTTTTCATTAAGGATCTCCCCATTCATCTTTCCCTTTCCCTGGTCTACCAGTCCCTGCCGCTAAAAAACATCTCCACAACATGATTCTGCTACCACCATGCTTCTCCATAGGGATGGTTCCAGGTTTCCTCCAGACATGACGCTTGGCATTTAGGCCAAAGCGTTCAATCTTGGTTTCATCAGACCCAGAGAATCTTGTTTCTCATGGTCTGAGTGTCTTTAGGTGCCTAAACTCCAAGTGGGCTGTTATGTGCCTTTTACGGAGGAGTGGCTTCTGTGTAGCCACTACCAGAAAGGCCTGAATTGGTGGAGTGCTGAAGAGATGGTTGTCCTTCTGGAAGGTTCTCCCGGAAGATTCTCCCATCTCCACAGAGGAACTCTGTGAGGAAGAGGAAGCTCTGTCAGAGTGACCATCGGGTTCTTGATCACCTCCCTGACGAAGGCCCTTCTCTCCCGATTTGCTCAGTTTGGCTGTGAGGCCAGGTCTAGGAAGAGTCTTGGGGGGTCCAAACTTATTCCATTTAAGAATGATTGAGGGCACTGTGTTCTTGCGGACCTTCAATGCTGCAGACATTTTTTGGTACCCTTCCTCAGATGTGTGCCTTGACATAATCCTGTTTCGGAGCTCTACGGACAATTCCCTCGACCTCAAAGTCAAGGGGTCTCAATACTTTCTGAAGGCTCTGTATACCGGGCGGAGGGAGCAGAATCGACAGTTGCATATCAGATATTCTTTTTGACTATTGTTTTGACTCGCAATATTATTTTTGTGCTAGTTGGCTGTAACTGCACCAAATCGTCAATATTTTTCTTTCATAGCCTGTTCTCCATCTTCTTTTTAAATAAGGAGCCAATTTGTTTTCAGCACTTTATTTCCATGACTGATCAAAACTTGTTTTTTTATGTCCTTCTGCAGCAGACATTGTGAGCAATCCATTTGGAACAACAAATTGCAATAAAATCACATTATCGAATGTCAATGCATATAGAATCGCAATACATATCGTATCAGCACCTAAGTATCAGGATAATATCATATTGTAAGGTCCCTGGCAACTCCCAGCCCTAGTAGCTAGGATGTGGGAACTGGGTCCAAGGCACAAATGTAGTGTGTTAACTATAGTCCAGATCTTGACTAGTCAATGAAATTGAGTTATTACTTGTCATGGGCCTGCAGGTTTGAGATGGTGAATCTCACACTGATGTAGCTTGTAATGGTAGGCTTAGTCATTGACCGAGGTTTGTAATGTGGGCTAAACGTATCAAAAAACTGATGTAAATGGGGTAAGTTTACCCTGAGTGACTCTCTGACAGCGAACCTGCAATAGCTGTTTTTCACAGAAGGGATATATTTGCATATCAGAGAACCAGGTGCGCCTGTCTTCTTCCCTCTCCCTCCCCTGGCTAAGGTATGTGTGGTGGAAATGCCATCTGATTAATGTAGACTAAAGCCAGTCTAGCTTGTCAAAACACAGTTCCGGTTTAGTACCCGTGCTAATGCCAACAAAAGATCAGCCAATTCTGACCTACTTGTACAGGATGCAAAAGGTGAAAACATTTCTCTGTTTTTCATCTTTAGTAAACACTGAGAAGCCAGTAGCGGACTGGAGTATTCTAATGTTGGTCTGAACTGTCCAGTTGTTCTTATCGTCCCACAGCTGGATTGTGTATTATTTGATGAAGGGGGAGCCCAAGCTATATTGTGTCCCAGTAAAATAACTTTATATTTATTATGAAATGAATTATGTGGAGGCTGCTGCTGTGTACAGTACCTTCAGAAAATATTCACACCACTTGACTTTTTCCACATTGTCTTTAATTTAAAAAATTGTTTTTTAAATAAACGATCTACATAGAAAACTCTGTCAATAGAAGGAAAAATTCAACGTTTCTTCTTACCATTCATGGAAAATGAAACCCTAATATCTTGACTAGATAAGTATTCAACCCTTTGAGTCAATACATGTTAATTACCTTTGGCAACGTGCTTTGCACACCTGGATTGTACAATATGTGCCCATTTTTATGCACTGTCAAGTTGGTTATTGCTAGACAGCCATCTTCAGGTCTTGCCATAGATTTACAAACAGATTTAAGTCAACTGTAACTAGACCAAGCAGGAACATTCAATGTTGTCTTGGTAATCAACCCACTGTCTGTTGGAAAGCAGACTGAACCAACTGTGCTTAGCTCTTCTGTCCTAAATAACTCAATAGTCCTTACCGATGACTAACTAGCATACCCATACCATAATGCAGCCACCACCATGCTTGAAAATATGAAGTGATGTGTTGGCATTGCCCTGAACAACGCTTTGTGTTAAGGACAAAATGTTAATTGCTTTGCCACATTCTTTGCAGTATTACTTTAGTGCCTTATTGAAAACAGGATGCTTTAATATTTATATTCTGCACAGCCCTCCTTCTTTTCACTCTGTCAATTAGGCTAGGATTGTGGAGTAACTACAATGTTGTTGAGCCATCCTTACAGCCATTAAATTTTAACTGTTTTAAATTCACCATTGGCCTCATGGTAAAATCCACGAGTAATTTCCTTCCTCTCCGGCATCTGAGTTAGGAATGGCGCCTGTATCTTTGTAGAGACTGGGTGTATTGGTACGCCATCCAAAGGGTAATTAATAACTGCACCATACTCAAAGGGTTATTGAATGTCTGCTTTATTATATATTTTTTTACCCATCAACCAATATGTGCTCTTTGCAAACCATTGGAAAATCTCCCTGGTCTTTGTGGTTGAATCTTTGCATGAAATTATTTTATTTCTTTCTTTCACCTTTTATTTAACCAGGTAGGCCAGTTGAGAACAAGTTCTCATTTACAACTGCGACCTGGCCAAGATAAAGCAAAGCAGTGCGACAAAAACAACACTGTGTTACAGATGGGATAAACAAACGTACAGTCAATAACACAATAGAAAATTCTATGTCCAGTGTGTACAAATATAGTACAATTAGGGAGGTAATGCTATAAATAGGCCTTAGTGGCAAAATAATTACAATTTAGCATTAACACTGGAGTGATAGATGTGCAGATGATGATGTACAAGTAGAGATACTGGGGTGCAAAAAAAAAAAAAAATGACAGTATGGGGATGAGGTAGTTGGGTGGGCTATTTACAGATTGTCTGTGTACAAGGTACAGTGATCGGTAAGCTGCTCTGACAGCTGATGCTTCAAGTTAGTGATTTGTCTCCAGCTTCAGTGATTTTTGCAGTTCGTTCCAGTCATTGGCGGCCAAACGCGGTGTTGGCTTTGGGGATGACCAGTGAAATATACCTGCTGGAGCGTGTGCTACGGGTGGGTGTTGCTATGGTGACCAGTGAGCTGAGATAAGATGGGGCTTTACCTAGCAAAGACTTACAGATTACCTGGAGCCAGTGGGTTTGGTGACGAATATGTAGCGAGGGCCAGCCAATGAGAGCATACAGGTCACAGTGGTGGGTAGGATATGGGGCTTTGGAGACAAAACGGATGGCACATGTGATAGACTACATCCAGTTTGCTGAGTAGAGTGTTGGAGGCTATTTTGTAAATGACATTGCTGAAGTCCAGGATCGGTAGGGTATGGTCAGTTTTACGAGGGTATGTTTGGCAGCATGAGTGAAGGATGCTGAGTTGCGAAATAGGAAGCAAATTCTAGATTTAATTTTGGATTGGAGATGCTTAATACCAGTCTGGAAGGAGAGTTTACAGTCTAACTAAACACCTAGGTATTTGTAGTGGTCAACAAATGTACAGCTCGACTGAGGGACATTATCTGTACAGTATGTGTGGGATACAGAGATTGGGTAGTCATTTAAAAACTGTTAAACACTATTGCACACATCGAGTCCATGCAACTTGTTATGTGACTTATTAAGCACAGTTTTACTCCTGAACTTTATTTAGGCTTGCCATAACAACAAAAGGGTTGAATACTTATTGACCCCAAGACATTTAGCATTTCATTTAATTAATTTGTAAACATTTCTAAAAACAGTTAAATTCAGGTCCATGGGTGTGAATACTTTCTGAAAGCTGTGTTTTTTCCAAACATTTCCCTTGCAAAATAACAGATGAAATGTTGACTGTGATATGTATCAATTGTAATATTTTTCCTGCTAAAATAAAATATTTTTGATCTAGCCTAGGCCCTGTACTTTTATTTTGATGCTCTAGTCTAGTGCATGTAGCATGTCATTTTCTTGTATAGAGCCACATGATCAGGTATGTTCAACTCTACTGACTTTAGTTGTGTCACCACTGTTACATTAAATACCAAATGTACTTACTCTGGTCTAGGCACGTGTGCTCTAGCCAACAGCTTGTGGATATTGTATAGGCTAGTTTACATGACGATATTATTATGGATAAAAGCCAGAATATTTTTATTTGTAAAAGCATCAATCACCAGAATAAGACCATCAATATTTATTGGAAAGGAGCATCAAATCTTCACTGCACTTTCACAACCCTTTGACGTTCATTATAACTTATTATTTTTCACGGAAAGAATAAACGTTTCGAAATGATAGTTTCCGGATTTTACCATATTAATGACCTAAGGCTCGTATTTCTGTGTTATGTTAGATTTCATTATATTATTTGATAGAGCAGTCTGACTGAGCGGTGGAAGGCAGCAGCAGGCTCGTAAGCATTCATTCAAACAGCACTTTCATGCGTTTTCAAGCAGCTCTTCACTGTGCTTCAAGCATTGAGCTGTTTATGACTTCAAGCCTATCAATTCCCGAGATTAGGCTGGTGTAACCGATGTGAAATGGCTAGCTAGTTAGCAGGCTGCGCGCTAATAGCGTTTCAATCGGTGACGTCACTCGCTCTGAGACCTTGAAGTAGTTGTTCCCCATGCTCTGCAAGGGCTGCGGCTTTTGTGGAGCGATGGGTAACGATGCTTCGAGGGTGGCAGTTGTCGATGTGTTCCTGGTTCGAGCCCAGGTAGGGTAGAGGAGAGGGACGGAAGCTATATTTTACACTGGCGATACTAAAGTGCCTATAAGAACATCCAATAGTCAAAGGTATATGAAATACAAATGGTATAGAGATAAATTGTCCTATAATTCCTCTAATAACTACAACCTAAAACTTCTTACCTGGTAATATTGAAGACTCATGTTAAAAGGAAGCACCAGCTTTCATATGTTCTCATGTTCTGAGCAAGGAACTTAAACGTCAGCTTTTTTGCACATATTGCACTTTTACTTTCTTCTCCAACACTTTGTTTTTGCATTATTTAAACCAAATTGAACATGTTTCATTATTTATTTGAGGCTAAATTGATTTTATTTATGTATTATATTAAGTTAATACAATTGTTCATTCAGTATTGTTGTAATTGTCATTATTACAAATACATTTTAAAAATCGGCCGGGTAATCGGTATCGGCTTCTTTTGGTACTCCAATAATCGGTATTGGGGTTGAAAAATCATAATCGGTCGACTTCTAATCACAAGTCCATAGAAAACTCTGTCAAACCTATAGTAGGGGACTCTAGGCCACAATATTGTTCAAATAGGTCTAGGCCTAGACCCAACAACAGTAGTGTTACAGTACAAAAACAGTGTTACAGTATGACTGTTTATCCACTAGGCTGTTGTCAGTGACAATTTGAGGCATTTTTGGGAGCACGGGACCAATTTATGTAATGCATCCTCTACACACCATTGTGCGGTTGCAAAGTATCCCACTGTCAGGCCTGGTATTGTGGCAAGGGTTGCTTTGCTCATGGCTTCTGCTGCTCAGTAAGTCCTTTATGTAATTTCATATAGCCTAGTGAATGGATGGTTTCAAAGGCACTGTACAATATATGACTAATCCTTTATTTATATTGACATACATTAGTCCGTCCATGAGCAGATTATTTTCTGTTCTAGGGGTTTCTAGGAAGGTCAGGTGGTCCAGCGGCTTGGTTTGCTACTGTAGCGGGGGCCCTAGCTCTAACTGGACTACTGTAGCCAATATTGGATTCTTTCTCCAACTACCTCCCAGTTGTACTGGGTGACTCAAAACATCACTAGGGATGTAACAATTCTCCGATATGCATCGGTTCCCGATTCATATGTTTAAGATAGATTGGGGGTCCGTAGACCCCCAAATCAATCCAAATGTAGCATGCATCGGTCAGAAAATCAATTAAAATGTACAAATCGCCAGTTCACATTTTCTACCTTCCGAAAATACCTTAACTTTTGTGACAACTGATGTGTCCTCTTCTTCAGTGTCGAACTGCATGTAACTGTGTTGACAGTCGTTTTGCATGCCAAACAACCCCAGGCAATATCAGTAGCTGAGTCAAACTGCACACTGTGCCCAGCTTTGCACACTGACCAACGCGATTTAAGTGGTCTGTTCTTGATCTTGCACATCTGCGCTCCAGATGCTCAACTAGTCTAAAGGACAGTTTTATTGCTTCTTTAATGAGGACCACAGTTTTCAGCTGTGCTAACATAATTGCAAAAACTTTTTCTAATGATCAATTAGTCCTTTAAAATTATAAACTTGGATTAGCTAACTCAACTTGCCATTGGAACACAGGAGTGATGGTTGCTGATAATGGGCTTCTGTAAACCTATGTTGATATTCCATAAAAAATCAGCCGTTTCCAGCTAAAATAGTAATTTACAACATTAACAATGTCTACACTGTATTCCTGATAAATTTGATGTTATTTTAATGGACAAAAAATGTGCTTTTCTTTCAAAAACAAGGACATTTCTAAGTGACCCCAAACTTTTGAATGGTAGTGTACATCATTCTCACACACACAGCATATAATAATAATAATAATAATAATAATAATAATATGTTTTACTCTCTTTGTGGGGACCTAAAATGTATTCCCATTTAAAGTCCTATTTTGCTTAAACCTAACTTCTAACCCTAATTGTAACCCTAAACCTAAAATAGCCTTTGTCTTCGTGGGGTCCTGGGAAATGTCCCCACAAGGGCGAATTTTCCTTTTTTACTATCCTTGTGGTGGCATTGGGGGATTTCCGGTACCACCCCACACACACGTCAGCTCAGACAGATCCAGCTCAGAGAAGCCCAGCTCATGAGTTCCATCAGCAGCAGATTTGAATTTAGAATGGAAAAGGATTGTGTTTAATGCAACAAATGTTAGTGCACTGACTCGTATCACATCGATTCGTTCTCTAATCAAACCGAATCTCACCCAATCGTTTCAAACTAAAACATAGCCCATGTGTATATAGATACCTATCGAATAATCTTGAAAGGGAAAGATGCACAACCCTAGTAAACCTCACTAAAATATTCAGCTGAAAATTAATAATGGCAGGATGGGGGCAACAGAGGTGGGCTGTTAATTAATTGTGCGTGTGTTTTAGTCTGGGCTAGGTCGTGTTGGTGAGTCAAGCCCGTCTCTCTGGCTCTGTGCCGCTTCATTGCAGTAGGTGATAAAACCGGAGAGAGAGAGGGAGGGAACGGGGAGTTAGTCTGTGGTTCAGCTCAGGACAAGTCCCCAAAGCCCCAGTAGCTCTCTGACAGCCTCAGACCAGGACAGTGTCCCCCAACCATCCAGACTATTTTCTGTCATAAAGGCTTCAGGATCTGAAAGGTCTTGACAGACCGTGACACCACAGTGAAATCCTTTCAAGACCTTATGGCAATTTTGACTCCAGCTAGATCTCAAAGATAACTGACCTGGAAGCGGAGTTCAAGAGCTCTTTGTGTGCCCTGTCCCACTGTCTGGTTCTCACTGGTTTCGGATGGTTCATATTCACTTTGTAGGCTGAGCATCCTCCTACCTGAGACTGAGTGGGTTCCTGAACAGATGACTTTCTCTAAGCTCCAACTAAGGCCTCATAAGGGTTTCATAGTACCCCAGTTATTCCCTGTTAACTGTGTTTATCTTGTGTTTATTATCTGTGTGTTTGGTTAACTTTAGTACCACCAGCTGTTCGGTTGGTGAGAAATGCTGTGATATATGGCTGTACACATCCATCTCTCTGGCTCCTGTTCCCCCGCTGTCCAGTGGGTTGGCAGTGGCATGGTGGGCTTTGTGTTGCTGGTGTTGTGTTACTCCAGCGTGGAGCCTGGAGCTCTTATTAAAGGAACCTGAACTGGCCGCTGAGAATCATGGAAAAACAACAACCCCATGGGCGCGGTCATCGGCCTCTGTCAATCAATTGTTCAATCATCAAGGTCTCCCTCCATCACTAGGTAACTCATTGAGGTATAGACTAAAGGATGCATTGCGCCATTCCTTTCTAAATAGATGCCCATGGCTTGTCCAGTGCGCCAGGAATGAGAAGTAGCACCTATGACCAATGGAATACTTGATTTGATCCGGTGTCCAGCTGCTGCTCAGCAGAAGAGCGGGGGAGGGGGTGGGAGTGGAGCCAGCTAATTTAGGTCTCTGAGGCCTGCTGCCCTCTTGTCCGCTGACTAATCCTCCCATAGAGGATGGGGAAGAGAGTAAGCCCCTGGCCTGTTCTGTGCTGTAGAGAGACTGGCCGCCTGGGGAATGGCGACGTGATTTGCCCTCTCTGACCAAGTCCAAGCACTAATTGAAGCATGGCTGCTCTCCTCTAAGCCAAATGACCCTGCAGTCCTCAGCTTTGTGTGTTAGCAGTATTTTTCCACTCTGTCAATCACGCCCCCTCATTGTCTGTCAAAAGCACTGCAAGCTGTCAGACCATCTTTTTTTTTTCTGACACGCATAGACCTAATCAGGTGGAATTTCTGCGACCCTGTCGTTTTCGGGCCCATTATATAAACATTATTAGTCTGGGGAGGAAGGGGGATAAAGCTTATTATCACACATTTTTAGCAGTTTGTCTCTGTCAAAGGCAGTACTTGTTTGTCAGCCTCCACGTTTAGTCTGTGACAGGAAAGAGGCTTATTGGGAGGGTTGTGTGTCGTAATCTGGGCTATACACACTTTCACACACGCTCTTTTCCCAAGCGGTCTGTGTGCGTCATTGGACTGACACTGGCCAGTGTTATTTACCCATTTAGGTTCAGGCGTTGCATTTCGGAATGTATGTGTACCTCATCTCTGTCCACATTTGACAGGATGGATGTGCCGGTATGCACGTGTTTGGATGCTCACACTCCTCCTGGCCTTTTCCTGCAGCTGGAGTCGGTCCCACAATCTCATCCCTGTCTTCAATAATTCATCGCACCACTCTGGATGCCGGTGTGCCAATTATAGAGGAGCCCTCAGCCCAGCTCCACTGAAACAGAGATAACAGGCACATTGTTGCTGGCCAAAGCGTTCTGCACTGGGGGACAGAATGCAGGGGCAGGCGGCTAGCTGTCTGCTTACTCATAGCTGGACCAGGAGTAGGCCTACCACTCTCTGAACTGGTCTGAGATCAGATTTAGTATAGCCTAACTACAGAGTGTTGATACAGTATTGCTTGTCACTACATGTTTTAGCAGTGTCAGTTATGTCATTTTAAACCATTTTCTCTTTTCAAAATATTGTGGCATAGGCTAGTTGACTCCCAACCAGCGTTTAGTGAAGTTCTCTAGTGTATTTTATGTCACTAATATTACAAGGGGTGTGTGTGTGTAATCGTTTTTACACTATTGTTCTGATTTAAAAGCAGCTAATCTGTCTCTCATGGTCAAAACAGGATCAAACTGGAGCACGATGATAATTGGGGCTAAAGAGCAAATGATGACCAGGCAGAAAGCCCTATGATGATGGTGGTGATGATGAAGAGGATAAAGGCCATGTGAGGTATTGATGTGTGATAGGGTAATTAAACAAACATGATGTCATAAGTGATCTCCGTGTCCCCTTTCCTCTATATCTTATCCACTGACCTGAAGGCTCTGAAGTAAAGAGAGACACTGGCATAACATCTGTGCCATCAATTATTTTGAAAATAGGTCTACCGGTACTTGTCTTTGAGCGTTTTGGGCCTAATGCTTTAAAGTGGAATGAGCTGTAGGCTAGATCAGCATTAGTCAACTAGAAATGTGCTGTTATGGTTAGAGAAAGTATTCAGGTAAATTGTGATTTCTAGAGGTCAGATTCTTCATCGGCTGTGCAAATATATCCTAATTCCACTCTGTAACCTGAACATGCAGAGATTTTGCAAATTCTTTAATTTCCTCTGTGAAATGAGGTGGATTCATCTTGGTAAATGACAGTACATGTCGTTTATCGCCTTCACAAAGCAATTGTGTGACTGTTTGCTTGGAGGTAAGCACGGTTAAGGGCGTGGGGGTAGTACTTTAATACACAACCAACATTTCCCCAGCCCCATGGCAGTATTCATTAAGATCTTTCTGCCACAGAAAGCCATTCATCACTGCTTGTGTGTGCGTTCGCATGCGTTATCTGAACATTGTCCCCACGATGGATCCTCCAGTGGGATGACCCAGGCCTACCTCCAACGGGGCCACTCCCACAGACAGCCCTCTCCCTGGGTTAGTCGTGACTATCAGTGGATAGTTGAATTGGATTTCAGTAAGACTTAATGTATCCAGCTTTGTGATGGGCAAAATAGTGCAAATTTGATAAACTTTCATTATGAAAGGTTGATAAAATATTGATAAAAGCATTGATAAAAGCTGTTAACCACCAAGCAATTTTGCCCAACTGAGCTCTGTTGTTGTAGCCTCTCTGACCCTGTGGTGGATGACATACTGGAGTCCTGGAGACTACAGACTACGTTCTCCCACCAGGGTTCTAGTTCGCCCTTCAAATCACACTGTCAGAGAGCAGGCCTAGTCTTTGTCCAGCCAGCCTGGGACAGCTATTGATTAACTTGGACAGTGGGAAGAATAACCGGACAAGAGGGAACAACACCGAATGCAAATTGGCTTGTTGTTCAGGTCCTCAATAGAAAATATATATTTTACTTTCCATTTAGTGGTGGAAAAATACCTTTGGTATCAGAAGCCTTAGAAAAAGTAACAACCTCTGGGAAGATCTGTGGGGTGCCCTGTTCTCGAAACAGAAAGGCTGGGACACCACAGGTTTTCACATGAGGTCTGTTTCTCACGGCTCTTTAAAGCCCACCTCGTTACAGCGTTCCCTTTCTGTGTGTGTCTGTGTAACTCCAGTTCCTCTGATCTTTAAGGGACTCGGTAATAATTGCTTACATCGGGTGATCTTTTCATGCACCCACTGCTATTCTAAGCTGTTACATAATATGGCCCATTCACAAGTAACAGCTTAGAATAGTAGTGGGTGCATGAAAAGATCACCTGATGTAAGCAATGATTAGTGACCCACCCGAGTCATGTAAAGATCAGAGGAACTGGAGTTACACAGACACTGACACACAGGCATGGCATGGCTCGGTCACTACACATTGAGACCCATAATATGGGCCTATTCACAAGTGTCTCAATGTTTAGTGACCCCGCCATGCCATGCCTGTCTCCAGGAAATTCCTGTGTTTTTGTGGTCATAAGAGTTCAGAACTTTATCCTTCTATGTTCCAGTTGGACAATCATTTGAATTGTTCGACATTAAGCACTGGACATTGGCCTGGTTAAGCTGGTGGTGATGATTTAAAGGCGTTATGTCAGAGCTTTGCAGTTGTAAGAGTTCTACTGGTATCTTTCCATGGTTCACCTACCTCTGCAGTTCTGGGAAACCAGCAGAGTTTGTTCCATAAGTGAGAGCAATTACGCCTTCACTACCATGAAGTGTTATCGCTGATGAGAGTCCAATGGTTATGCACAACACACACGTACACACTCAGTATGCGCTAGTCTCTGTTCTGTAGCCAGACATTCGGCCTCGGCCCCAATCTGTAATACTAGAGTTACACATACAGCCTCTAGTCGGGGGCGACCGAGTGGAACACAGCTTTATGGATTACTTCCTGCTAATGTCACAATCCATTTTTCTGAGAGGGAGCACGGACCGATGGGATGGCTCGGTGTGCCTTCAACTCTGCCTGGCTCTCTCTGGGGTCCCCTATACAGCCTGTTTTGGAGGATAGCTTACATTAGCTGGGCCTCCCTCCTCGCATGCGTGCTCACACACACACAGGATGTTTACAGCACAGCTTTTAGAAAATGGCAGAATTATGAGTTTAATTCATGGCTATATTGGAGGTTACAATACAATTTAGGGGACTATCTACAGCCCTATAAAATAACTAGACACTGCTGTTTTTATAATGTATTGTTTTCATGATAACTGTGTCACCATGTGTGTGCCAGCGTCTTTGTGTATGCTCCCATGCGGTGTACAACACCTCTGAGTGTGTATGTGATTCCAGAATTATGCAGTAGCTCCTATGTCTGCTTAAAGGGAATGCAGAGAAAAGGGAAGGAGGAAATTAAGGCGAGGATGGGGGAAAGATGGGGAGGGGGGACTTTCCCTGACAGAAAGGGTATGACATTGGTGGGGGGGAAAGGCGATGAGAGCAGGTTTCTAAAGTGCGACCATTGTGGTCGCATATGCTCCTAAATATTTTTGCTCTGCGGCCTAGAATTTTAGTTTGGGAGCACCAGTGTGACTAGATTTTTTGTTATTGTCATGATTTAGGCTTTGCTTTACTTCAGCCTCCGAGTGCCATAGAGTCCCCTCGCTCCCTTCCCGGCTGCTTGCTTCCAGTTCCCAGGCTACACACACCAAGCCCTGCCCCCCGTCACTCAAGCAAGCACCACATGGTTCCTCCACGCTGTTTATTCTCTCAGCATGCTGTCAATTCATGCACCACAACACAGATTCTTCCAAAACAAGAGTGATGCTGCTTTCCACATTGCTTCTAGATATGAATCCAGATAATGTATCTATTATACTATTACTTTGTGTATATGCTCTCTGCAAAATGTGAGTTAATTAGTCTAAGGACGCTGGCATACATGTGTCTAACATAATGCTAATTGTTAACTAACTACTGTAGCTGGCTAAATGCCGTTTATTTAAATGCACAAGATAGGGCAAAGAAAAAGTTAACTATAATACAGGTTGCTACCAGTGGTGGTTTAGATCAGCATGTTTGTGCAACTACGTGTTCTGAATCAGATGGCCTATTCTAAAATATTTGTCTCAATGCAACATCTATTCAAATGTGATTAGTGTACCCTGGGAAACACTGACCAATGCTTTGGTTCCTACCCTGTCATAACTCCTACCTGGCTTTTTCATTTGTTGTCATGCCAAACAACACCAAACATATAATTAGAATAATCATTCTATTTCTATGATTCCCACAGTTCACCCAAGTGTTTTGATCTATATCGCAAGACAAATCGCAATATTTGGTTGGAAAATGGCAGTTAGATGTTTTGCGCATATCGTGCAGCCCTACTATCAACCTGGTAACTTTACCAGTAAATGCAAACATTTGGTGGCACAGAAATAAAGTAAAAGTGATATTTTCTTCATGAGCTGTGCTTCAAAAGTAAGTATGATTCATATAGTCCCAATGTTGGCTGGATCTCAATCAATTTGAAAATATATGTTTCTGGTGATCCTAAATCGTATGTGGTGCTCCTAACTGTTGTAAGTTAGGAACCAGTGCAACCAATGACCAATTTGAATTTAGAGCCCTGGATGAGAGGGGGGGGGCAAGAGGGGATGAAGGAGGGATGTATAGCCTAAAGGGAGGGATCCTCCTGTTCAGTAAGTGCATTTGCGGACTGCCCAGCCCAACTCAGCCCTGCCTGGTGCCCGCTAGTTCAGCTCAGTAGAATTGCCTCTGCAGCTCTGAATTATTTATTGGACTTCAGAGTGCAGTGAAAATCCCACCCCCCACACACAGACACACAAACCCTCCTGCAGCAGATCACTCCACCTCATTGCGTGTTATATTGCATCACAGCTCATCTATTACTAAAATACCTTTAGCTTTTTTCTGACTCACACACAGACTCTATTTTTAACGATCTCTGTTTCTCTTTGTTTTACCAGTCTCGCACTTGCTCATTGAATTCCTCCTGTCTGTTCTCACTCTCCAATCTCCAATCAGCTGGTTGAATAATTGAATGGATTTTGATCTCCCTGGGTTTTTTGTTCATCAGATCCTAGCGTTAATTGCTCTGGGCTGTGTAACTGCTCTTACTGTGTTACATAAGCCTCAGTACCAGAATGTGTTCATATTTTTATAAGGAACACATCAGAGCTACTTAGATAATGGTATATTATCTACTTCGCTTGATTTGGCAATGTTAACATGTGTTTCCCATGCCAATAAATCCCATTGAATTGAATTATTGGGGTGATTCTCATGAAGCCAAGCCAGTAGAAAATTGAGTTAGAAAACTATGATGCATCTGCAACAATCAACTATCATTCTGAAGACTAAGGTGCCTAGTTTATGGTACAGTGTCTTATTTGAAATATTCACCCCAAATTCTCATTACCGAAAGATCAAATTCAGATTAAATTCTCAGGTCATTTTATACTATTTCACTTTTGGAAAAAAAAGTTTGTCCATAAGTCATACAAATTGGATACTAGTGGAAATGTACATTAAACTAATATTTATGTAACAACGGTGTCTGTGGACTTGTTTCTTATTACGTAACTTTTTCAATCTGCTGTAAATACTCATTTTTTTATGAAGTTTTATTCACCCATGATGCATCATCTAGAGAAGTAGTCCTTAGATGAGCACAAGTTCATTCAGTATCTTCACTTACAGTGCCTTCAGAAAGAATGCATACCCCTTTACTTATTCCACATTTTGTTGTTATAGCCTGATTTCAAAATTGATTAAATAGATTTTCTCACCCATCTACACACAATACTCCGATTTATAGCTGTGAGTCTTTCTTGGTAAGTCTCCAAGAGCTTTGCACACCTGCATTGTACAATATAAGTTCATAAAGTTCTGTCAAGTTGTTGATCATTGCTAGACAGCCATTTTCAAGTCTTGCCATAGATTTTCAAGTAGATTTAAGTCAAAATACATGCATGTAATTACAGTACTTATGCTATAACAAGGGCTATTTTAGTCAATTGCAGTAGGATCTGTGATTTTAGTATTATGCAAGTCATAACAAACGACCCAGTTTGTATTGGGTTACTGAATCTCTATTAGACCTCAGTACAGTTTTTCAGTAGCAAACTATGCAACACTCATTACCAAAACATGCATTCTCATATCTGAAACCTGCTCATCATTAACGTAATGCACCAATATTTAGGAAAATAAAACTTGTCCAGTAGTAATTTTGTCTCGATCTGATAGTGTGCCTTTTTGTTCTTTTTCCAAATATGTGTACATAAAAATAGTATGTATACACAAAGTGTTGCGGTAATGAGAGAAATTACAAAATACATTCTAATATTTGTTTTCATTATTATGTTTAACTCCAGCATTTTAATTAGGTGAGATGTTAAAAATATACATTGATCTGTTAACTTCAAGTGCCAGTTCCGTGAGAATCACCTAACACGGAACCCAAACCGACCACACCAAACGCGATCACGACAAGCAGGTTAAAATATCAAAACAAACTCTGAACCAATGACATTAATTTAGGGACAGGTCGAAAAGCATTAAACATGTATGGCAATTTAGCTAGCTAGCTTACACATGCTGGCTAATTTGTACTATTTAGCAGGCTTGCTGTTGTTAGCTAACTTGTCCTGGGATATAAACATTGAGTTGTTATTTTTCCTGAAATGCACAAGGTCCTCTACTCCAACAATTAATCCCCACAGAAAACGGTCAACCAATTTTTTTCTAGTCATCTCTTTAGTCCTCAGTCATCAGCTTTTTCATCTTTGAACTTATATGATGATTGCCATAGTATTACAACGATGACCGGCAAAACATTTCATCTTTCAATCACCCACGTGGGTATAACCAATGAGGAGATGGCACGTGGGTACCTGCTTCTAGGGTACGTGGATACCTGAATCAGAGATAGGAATGACTTCTATTTTAGCTCGTTGGCGTGATAATTTAATAACATGTATTTCTAAATGTATTTTGCAACGCACGCGACGTGTCCGGTCTGGTCAGCATATAATGGTGCTTCTTTCTCTGTGGTCAGCAGTCAGCATATGGAGGCATAGGGAAGAAGGGGTCGAGAGAACAGAAAAGGATGTTGATAAGTGATGGCAGAGGTATGGGGGTGAAGAGAGGAGCAGAAGGGAGTGGTTGATGAAAAGGTGGAAGCACATGGAGGGAACTGGAATGCAGAGGAGAGGTGGGGAGAGGGGTGGGGAGAAGAGAAGAGTGTAGGAGGGTGGGCAAGAGAGGGGAGAGCGATCGATTAATAGCAACCTTTCCTCACCCCTGCAGTGTGATGTGGGGTGTGTCTGCCTGTATGCATGGACTTGTGTACTGAACCCCTCGTGTGTGTGTGTGTCTGCGTTTGTATGTCAGCCTTAGTTTGCAGGGTGCTCATAGAATGCATGCTTTGAATGAAGCTCTACGATATCAAAGAGAGTATAGATACCACTCGGTCAGGGACAACCTAGCACTTCAACACCATGCACTCTCACACACTTCCACACACTAACCAGGTTTCCATCCAACCTTTTTATGCAAGTAAATTACATGTCAGAGCCCAGGCTCTGTCGTAGCAGGCCGCGACCGGGAGGCCCATGGGGTGGCGCACAATTGGCCCAGCGTCGTCCGGGTTAGGGAGGGCTTGGCCAGTAGGGATATCCTTGTCTCATCGCGCACTAGCGACTCCTACACATTGGTGCGACTGGCTTCCGGGTTGGATGCACGCTGTGTTAAGAATAGAGGTTGACCGATTATGATTTTTCAACACCGATACCGATTATTGGAGGACCAAAAAAATCAGATACCGATTATTCGGCAGTTTTATTTTTATTTTTATAAAAAATAAAATATAATAATAATAATAATAATCATAATAAATAAATATATAAATAAATATATATCGATAAAAAAAGAAAGAAAAAAAAGATATGTATATATTTTTATTTATTTATGTTATTTTATTTTTTATAGTTGAAGCATGTTCAATTTGGTTTAAATAGTGCAAAATCACAGTGTTGGAGAAGAAAGTAAAAGTGCAATATGTGCCATGTAAGAAAGCTAACGTTTAAGTTCCTTGCTCAGAACATAAGAACAAATGAAAGCTGGTGGTTCCTTTTAACATGAGTCCCAGGTAAGAAGTTTTACGTTGTAGTTATTATAGGAATTATAGGACTATTTCTCTATCTACCATTTGTATTTCATATACCTTTGACTATTGGATGTTCTAATAGGCACTTTAGTATTGCCAGTGTAACAGTATAGCTTCCGTCCCTTTCCTCGCCCTTACCTGGGCTTGAACCAGGAACACATCGACAACAGCCACCCTCGAAGCAGCGTTACCCATGCAGACCAAGGGGAACAACCACTCCAAGTCTCAGAGCGAGTGACGTTTCAAACGCTATTAGCGCGCACCCCGCTAACTAGCTAGCCATTTCACATCGGTTACACCAGCCTAATCTCAGGAATTGATGGGCTTGAAGTCATAAACAGTGCAATGCTTGAAGCACAGCAAAGAGCTGCTGGTAAAAGCACGGAGGTGCAGTTTGAATGAATGCTTATGAGCCTGCTGGTGCCTACCATCGCTCAGTCAGACTGCTCTATCAAACCATAGACTTAATTATAACATAATAACACAAAGAAATACGAGCCTTAGGTCATTAATATGGTCGAATCCGTAAACATTTGATTCTTTCAGTGAAATACGGAAACGTTCCCTATTTCATCTAACGGGTGGCATCCATAAATCTAAATATTCCTGTTACATTGCACAACCTTCAATGTAATCTGGCAAATTAGGCGTCCCAAACTGTTGCATATACCCTGACTCTGCGTGCAATGAACGCAAGAGAAGTGACACAATTTCACCTGGTTAATATTGCCTGGTAACCTGGATTTCTTTTCGCTAAATATGCAGGTTTAAAATTATATACTTCTGTGTATTTATTTTAAGAAAGTTATTGATGTTTATGGTTTTTTCGCGAATACGCACCGCATCGATTATTTGCGGGACACGCTAGAACTACACATGGTTGATGATATTACTAGTTTATCTAGTGATTATGATCGATCGATTGATTGTTTTTTTTAAGATAAGTTTAATACTAGCTAGCAACTTACCTTGGCTTACTGCATTCGCGTAACAGGCACTCTCATGGAGTGCAATGAGAGGCAGATGGTTAGAGCGTTGGACTAGTTAACTGTAAGGTTGCAAGATTGTAACCCCAAGCTGACAAGGTAAAAACCTGTCGTTCTGCCCCTGAACAAGGCAGTTAACCCACCGTTCCTAGGCCGTCATCGGAAATAAGAATGTGTTCTTAACTAACTTGCCTAGTTAAATAAAGGTTAAATAAAGGTGTAAAAAATTAAATAATAATAAATTGGCCAAATCAGTGTCCAAAAATACAGATTTCTGATTATGAAAACTTGAAATCGGCCCCAATTAATCGGCCAATCCGATTAATTGGTCGACCTCTAGTTAAGAAGCAGTGCGGCTTGGTTGGGTTGTGTTTCGGAGGACGCATGGCTCTCGACCTTCGCCTCTCCCGAGTCTGTACGGGAGTTGCAGCGATGAGACAAGACAGTAACTACTAACATTTGGATACCACGAAATTGGGGAGAAAAAGGGGGGTAAAACAAAAATGGCACGACAGGCCTGATGGAAACAGCCAATTTGTCGGTAAACTTTCCAGATGTTGACAACAAAATACACTAGACAACGTGGGATCTTTTTGTGTCTGTAAAATTAATTATGCGAGGAATGGCGGTGGAAATCCATTATGCGCAAAAATTAATATAACCATCATTTCGAAGTAAACTTGGAATTCACACGATGATATGGTGTGTGGTCCTCTCACTACGACTCGGAAAAGTATGCAGTGATACAGATGAAAGTACACAGATGAAATGTGTTATAATGAACTTCACAGGGTGGTCAAAGTGCATGGTATGATAGAGACATACCCCAAGCGACTTACAGCTGTAATCGCAGCAAAAGGTGGCACTACAAAGTATTAACTTAAGGGGGCTGAATAATTTTGCACGCCCAATTTTTCAGTTTTTGATTTGTTAAAAAAGTTTGAAATATCCAATAAATGTTGTTCCACTTCATGATTGTGTCCCACTTGTTGTTGATTCTTCACACAAAAATACAGTTTTATATCTTTATGTTTGAAGCCTGAAATGTGGCAAAAGGTCGCAAAGTTCAAGGGGGCCGAATACTTTCGCAAGGCACTGTATTGTCATGCAGGTGAATGAGGACCCAAAAGCGACTTGGCGAAAACAGAGTCTTTAATCCAGAATAAACTTTACAAAACAAAAAGCATAATACTACACGTAAAGACAAGAACAGACTGGAGACTTGATCGAGAACTGCAGGTTGCCTCGGGAAGGCACTTGAACCTAGCAGACTCAGACACCTGCTCACCACGCAGCATCTGAGGGAAACACGACACGACAGGGCAAAACATTGACACAGCACGGTGAATTGTAAGTGAGGATCCGACAGGGCAGGTACGGGAAACAAGGAGAGAAATAGGGACTCTAATCAGGGAAAAGGATCGGGAACAGGTGTGGGAAGACTAAATGATGATTAGGGGAATAGGAACAGCTGGGAGCAGGAACGGAACGATAGAGAGAAGAGAGAGCGAGAGAGTGAGAGAGGGAGGGGGAGAGAGAGGGATAGAAAGAGGGAAAGAACCTAATAAGACCAGCAGAGGGAAACGAATAGAATGGGAAGCACAGGGACAAGACAAGATAATAAATGACAAAACATGACAGTACCCCCCACTCACCGAGCGCCTCCTGGCGCACTCGAGGAGGAATCCTGGCGGCAACGGAGGAAATCATCAATGAGTGAACGGTCCAGCACGTCCCGAGACGGAACCCAACTCCTCTCCTCAGGACCGTAACCCTCCCAATCCACTAAGTATTGGTGACCCCGTCCCCGAGAACGCATGTCCATGATCTTATGTACCTTGTAAATAGGTGCGCTCTCGACAAGGACGGGAGGGGGAGGGAAGACGAACGGGGGTGCGAAGAAAGGGCTTAACACAGGAGACATGGAAGACAGGATGGACGCGACGAAGATGTCGCGGAAGAAGCAGTCGCACAGCGACAGGATTGACGACCTGGGAGACACGGAACGGACCAATGAACCGCGGAGTCAACTTACGAGAAGCTGTCGTAAGAGGAAGGTTGCGAGTGGAAAGCCACACTCTCTGGCCGCAACAATACCTAGGACTCTTAATCCTGCGTTTATTGGCGGCTCTCACAGTCTGTGCCCTGTAGCGGCAAAGTGCAGACCTCACCCTCCTCCAGGTGCGCTCACAACGTTGGACAAACGCTTGAGCGGAGGGAACGCTGGACTCGGCAAGCTGGGAAGAGAATAGAGGAGGCTGGTAACCCAGACTACTCTGAAACGGAGATAACCCGGTAGCAGACGAAGGAAGCGAGTTGTGAGCGTATTCTGCCCAGGGGAGCTGTTCTGCCCAAGACGCAGGGTTTCTGAAAGAAAGGCTGCGTAGTATGCGACCAATCGTCTGATTGGCCCTCTCTGCTTGACCGTTAGACTGGGGATGAAACCCGGAAGAGAGACTGACGGACGCACCAATCAAACGACAGAACTCCCTCCAAAACTGTGACGTGAATTGCGGGCCTCTGTCTGAAACGGCGTCTAACGGGAGGCCATGAATTCTGAACACATTCTCGATAATGATTTGTGCCGTCTCCTTAGCGGAAGGAAGTTTAGCGAGGGGAATGAAATGTGCCGCCTTAGAGAACCTATCGACAACCGTAAGAATCACAGTCTTCCCCGCAGACAAAGGCAGACCGGTAATGAAGTCTAGGGCGATGTGAGACCATGGTCGAGAAGGAATGGGGAGCGGTCTGAGACGACCGGCAGGAGGAGAGTTACCCGACTTAGTCTGCGCGCAGTCCGAACAAGCAGCCACGAAACGGCGCGTGTCACGCTCCTGAGTCGGCCACCAAAATCGCTGGCGAATAGACGCAAGAGTGCCTCGAACACCGGGATGACCAGCTAACTTGGCAGAGTGAGCCCACTGAAGAACAGCCAGACGAGTGGAAACAGGAACGAAAAGGAGGTTACTAGGACAAGTGCGCGGCGACGCAGTGTGCGTGAGTGCTTGCTTAACCTGTCTTTCAATTCCCCAGACTGTCAACCCGACAACACGCCCATAAGGAAGAATCCCCTCGGGATCAGTAGAAGCCACAGAAGAACTAAACAGACGGGATAAGGCATCAGGCTTGGTGTTCTTGCTACCCGGACGGTAAGAAATCACAAACTCGAAACGAGCGAAAAACAACGCCCAACGAGCTTGACGGGCATTAAGTCGTTTGGCAGAACGGATGTACTCAAGGTTCTTATGGTCTGTCCAAACGACAAAAGGAACGGTCGCCCCCTCCAACCACTGTCGCCATTCGCCTAGGGCTAAGCGGATGGCGAGCAGTTCACGGTTACCCACATCATAGTTGCGCTCAGATGGCGACAGGCGATGAGAAAAATAAGCGCAAGGATGAACCTTATCGTCAGACTGGAAGCGCTGGGATAGAATGGCTCCCACGCCTACCTCTGAAGCGTCAACCTCGACAATGAATTGTTTAGTGACGTCAGGAGTAACGAGGATAGGAGCGGACGTAAAACGTTCTTTTAGAAGATCAAAAGCTCCCTGGGCGGAACCGGACCACTTAAAACACGTCTTGACAGAAGTAAGAGCTGTGAGAGGGGCAGCAACTTGACCGAAATTACGAATGAAACGCCGATAGAAATTAGCGAAACCTAAAAAGCGCTGCAACTCGACACGTGACCTTGGAACGGGCCAATCACTGACAGCTTGGACCTTAGCGGAATCCATCTGAATGCCTTCAGCGGAAATAACGGAACCGAGAAAAGTAACGGAGGAGACATGAAAAGAACACTTCTCAGCCTTTACGTAGAGACAATTCTCTAAAAGGCGCTGTAGAACACGTCGAACGTGCTGAACATGAATCTCGAGTGACGGTGAAAAAATCAGGATATCGTCAAGATAGACAAAAACAAAGATGTTCAGCATGTCTCTCAGAACATCATTAACTAATGCCTGAAAAACAGCTGGCGCATTGGCGAGACCAAACGGCAGAACCCGGTACTCAAAATGCCCTAACGGAGTGTTAAACGCCGTTTTCCACTCGTCCCCCTCTCTGATGCGCACGAGATGGTAAGCGTTACGAAGGTCCAACTTAGTAAAGCACCTGGCTCCCTGCAGAATCTCGAAGGCTGATGACATAAGGGGAAGCGGATAACGATTCTTAACCGTTATGTCATTCAGCCCTCGATAATCCACGCAGGGGCGCAGAGTACCGTCCTTCTTCTTAACAAAAAGAACCCCGCCCCGGCCGGAGAGGAAGAAGGCACTATGGTACCGGCGTCAAGAGACACAGATAAATAATCCTCGAGAGCCTTACGTTCGGGAGCCGACAGAGAGTATAGTCTACCCCGAGGAGGAGTGGTCCCCGGAAGGAGATCAATACTACAATCATACGACCGGTGAGGAGGAAGGGAGTTGGCTCGGGACCGACTGAAGACCGTGCGCAGATCATGATATTCCTCCGGCACTCCTGTCAAATCGCCAGGTTCCTCCTGAGAAGTGGGGACAGAAGAAATGGGAGGGATGGCAGACATTAAGCACTTCACATGACAAGATACGTTCCAGGATAGGATAGAATTACAAGACCAATTAATAGAAGGATTATGACATACTAGCCAGGGATGACCCAAAACAACAGGTGTGAAAGGTGAATGAAAAATCAAAAAGAAATAGTCTCACTGTGGTTACCAGATACTGTGAGAGTTAAAGGTAGTGTCTCAAATTTGATACTGGGAAGATGACTACCATCTAAGGCAAACATGGGCGTAGGCTTGTCTAACTGTCTGAAAGGAATGTTATGTTTCCGAACCCATGCTTCGTCCATGAAACAACCCTCAGCCCCAGAGTCAATCAAGGCACTGCATGTAGCACCCGAACCGGTCCAGCGTAGATGGACCGACATAGTAGTACAAGATCTAGATGAAGAGACCTGAGTAGTAGCGCTCACCAGTAGCCCTCCGCTTACTGATGGGCTCTGGCCTCTTACTGGACATGAATTAACAAAATGTCCATCAAATCCGCAATAGAGAGGCACAGGCGGTTGGTGATCCTCCGTTCCCTCTCCTTAGTCGAGATGCGAATCCCTCCCAGCTGCATGGGCTCAGTCTCAGAGCCAGAGGAGGGAGATGGTTGCGATGCGGAGCAGGGAAACACCGTTGATGCGAGCTCTCTTCCACGAGCCTGGTGACGAAGATCTACCCGTCGTTCTATGCGGATGGCGAGAGCAATCAAAGAGTCCACACAGGAAGGAACCTCCCGAGAGAGAATCTCATCTTTGACCACTGTGTGGAGTCCCTCCAGAAAACGAGCGAGCAGCGCCGGCTCGTTCCAGTCACTAGAGGCAGCAAGAGTACGAAACTCTATAGAGTAATCCGTTATGGATCGATCACCTTGGCATAGGGAAGCCAGGACCCTAGAAGCCTCCCCACCAAAAACTGAACGGTCAAAAACCCGAATCATCTCCTCTTTAAAGTTCTGGTAATTGTTAGAACAATCAGCCCTTGCCTCCCAGATAGCTGTGCCCCACTCTCGGGCCCGGCCAGTAAGGAGTGAAATGACGTAAGCAACCCGAGCTCTCTCTCTAGAGTATGTGTTGGGTTGGAGAGAGAACACAATCTCACACTGGGTGAGAAAGGAGCGGCACTCAGTGGGCTGCCCGGAGTAGCAAGGTGGGTTATTAACCCTAGGTTCTGGAGGCTCGGCAGGCCAGGAAGTAACAGGTGGCACGAGACGAAGACTCTGGAACTGTCCAGAGAGGTCGGAAACCTGAGCGGCCAGGTTCTCCACGGCATGGCGAGCAGCAGACAATTCCTGCTCGTGTCTGCCGAGCATGGCTCCTTGGATTTCGACGGCAGTGTTACGAGCGTCTGTAGTCGCTGGGTCCATTCCTCGGTCGGATCCTTCTGTCATGCAGGTGAATGAGGACCCAAAAGCGACTTGGCGAAAACAGAGTATTTAATCCAGAATAAACTTTACAAAACAAAAAGCATAATACTACACGTAAAGACAAGAACAGACTGGAGACTTGATCGAGAACTGCAGGTTGCCTCGGGAAGGCACTTGAACCTAGCAGACTCAGACACCTGCTCACCACGCAGCATCTGAGGGAAACACGACACGACAGGGCAAAACATTGACACAGCACGGTGAATTGTAAGTGAGGATCCGACAGGGCAGGTACGGGAAACAAGGAGAGAAATAGGGACTCTAATCAGGGAAAAGGATCGGGAACAGGTGTGGGAAGACTAAATGATGATTAGGGGAATAGGAACAGCTGGGAGCAGGAACGGAACGATAGAGAGAAGAGAGAGCGAGAGAGTGAGAGAGGGAGGGGGAGAGAGAGGGATAGAAAGAGGGAAAGAACCTAATAAGACCAGCAGAGGGAAACGAATAGAATGGGAAGCACAGGGACAAGACAAGATAATAAATGACAAAACATGACAGTACCCCCCACTCACCGAGCGCCTCCTGGCGCACTCGAGGAGGAATCCTGGCGGCAACGGAGGAAATCATCAATGAGTGAACGGTCCAGCACGTCCTGAGACGGAACCCAACTCCTCTCCTCAGGACCGTAACCCTCCCAATCCACTAAGTATTGGTGACCCCGTCCCCGAGAACGCATGTCCATGATCTTATGTACCTTGTAAATAGGTGCGCTCTCGACAAGGACGGGAGGGGGAGGGAAGACGAACGGGGGTGCGAAGAAAGGGCTTAACACAGGAGACATGGAAGACAGGATGGACGCGACGAAGATGTCGCGGAAGAAGCAGTCGCACAGCGACAGGATTGACGACCTGGGAGACACGGAACGGACCAATGAACCGCGGAGTCAACTTACGAGAAGCTGTCGTAAGAGGAAGGTTGCGAGTGGAAAGCCACACTCTCTGGCCGCAACAATACCTAGGACTCTTAATCCTGCGTTTATTGGCGGCTCTCACAGTCTGTGCCCTGTAGCGGCAAAGTGCAGACCTCACCCTCCTCCAGGTGCGCTCACAACGTTGGACAAACGCTTGAGCGGAGGGAACGCTGGACTCGGCAAGCTGGGAAGAGAATAGAGGAGGCTGGTAACCCAGACTACTCTGAAACGGAGATAACCCGGTAGCAGACGAAGGAAGCGAGTTGTGAGCGTATTCTGCCCAGGGGAGCTGTTCTGCCCAAGACGCAGGGTTTCTGAAAGAAAGGCTGCGTAGTATGCGACCAATCGTCTGATTGGCCCTCTCTGCTTGACCGTTAGACTGGGGATGAAACCCGGAAGAGAGACTGACGGACGCACCAATCAAACGACAGAACTCCCTCCAAAACTGTGACGTGAATTGCGGGCCTCTGTCTGAAACGGCGTCTAACGGGAGGCCATGAATTCTGAACACATTCTCGATAATGATTTGTGCCGTCTCCTTAGCGGAAGGAAGTTTAGCGAGGGAATGAAATGTGCCGCCTTAGAGAACCTATCGACAACCGTAAGAATCACAGTCTTCCCCGCAGACAAAGGCAGACCGGTAATGAAGTCTAGGGCGATGTGAGACCATGGTCGAGAAGGAATGGGGAGCGGTCTGAGACGACCGGCAGGAGGAGAGTTACCCGACTTAGTCTGCGCGCAGTCCGAACAAGCAGCCACGAAACGGCGCGTGTCACGCTCCTGAGTCGGCCACCAAAATCGCTGGCGAATAGACGCAAGAGTGCCTCGAACACCGGGATGACCAGCTAACTTGGCAGAGTGAGCCCACTGAAGAACAGCCAGACGAGTGGAAACAGGAACGAAAAGGAGGTTACTAGGACAAGTGCGCGGCGACGCAGTGTGCGTGAGTGCTTGCTTAACCTGTCTTTCAATTCCCCAGACTGTCAACCCGACAACACGCCCATAAGGAAGAATCCCCTCGGGATCAGTAGAAGCCACAGAAGAACTAAACAGACGGGATAAGGCATCAGGCTTGGTGTTCTTGCTACCCGGACGGTAAGAAATCACAAACTCGAAACGAGCGAAAAACAACGCCCAACGAGCTTGACGGGCATTAAGTCGTTTGGCAGAACGGATGTACTCAAGGTTCTTATGGTCTGTCCAAACGACAAAAGGAACGGTCGCCCCCTCCAACCACTGTCGCCATTCTCCTAGGGCTAAGCGGATGGCGAGCAGTTCACGGTTACCCACATCATAGTTGCGCTCAGATGGCGACAGGCGATGAGAAAAATAAGCGCAAGGATGAACCTTATCGTCAGACTGGAAGCGCTGGGATAGAATGGCTCCCACGCCTACCTCTGAAGCGTCAACCTCGACAATGAATTGTTTAGTGACGTCAGGAGTAACGAGGATAGGAGCGGACGTAAAACGTTCTTTTAGAAGATCAAAAGCTCCCTGGGCGGAACCGGACCACTTAAAACACGTCTTGACAGAAGTAAGAGCTGTGAGAGGGGCAGCAACTTGACCGAAATTACGAATGAAACGCCGATAGAAATTAGCGAAACCTAAAAAGCGCTGCAACTCGACACGTGACCTTGGAACGGGCCAATCACTGACAGCTTGGACCTTAGCGGAATCCATCTGAATGCCTTCAGCGGAAATAACGGAACCGAGAAAAGTAACGGAGGAGACATGAAAAGAACACTTCTCAGCCTTTACGTAGAGACAATTCTCTAAAAGGCGCTGTAGAACACGTCGAACGTGCTGAACATGAATCTCGAGTGACGGTGAAAAAATCAGGATATCGTCAAGATAGACAAAAACAAAGATGTTCAGCATGTCTCTCAGAACATCATTAACTAATGCCTGAAAAACAGCTGGCGCATTGGCGAGACCAAACGGCAGAACCCGGTACTCAAAATGCCCTAACGGAGTGTTAAACGCCGTTTTCCACTCGTCCCCCTCTCTGATGCGCACGAGATGGTAAGCGTTACGAAGGTCCAACTTAGTAAAGCACCTGGCTCCCTGCAGAATCTCGAAGGCTGATGACATAAGGGGAAGCGGATAACGATTCTTAACCGTTATGTCATTCAGCCCTCGATAATCCACGCAGGGGCGCAGAGTACCGTCCTTCTTCTTAACAAAAAGAACCCCGCCCCGGCCGGAGAGGAAGAAGGCACTATGGTACCGGCGTCAAGAGACACAGATAAATAATCCTCGAGAGCCTTACGTTCGGGAGCCGACAGAGAGTATAGTCTACCCCGAGGAGGAGTGGTCCCCGGAAGGAGATCAATACTACAATCATACGACCGGTGAGGAGGAAGGGAGTTGGCTCGGGACCGACTGAAGACCGTGCGCAGATCATGATATTCCTCCGGCACTCCTGTCAAATCGCCAGGTTCCTCCTGAGAAGTGGGGACAGAAGAAATGGGAGGGATGGCAGACATTAAGCACTTCACATGACAAGATACGTTCCAGGATAGGATAGAATTACAAGACCAATTAATAGAAGGATTATGACATACTAGCCAGGGATGACCCAAAACAACAGGTGTGAAAGGTGAATGAAAAATCAAAAAAGAAATAGTCTCACTGTGGTTACCAGATACTGTGAGAGTTAAAGGTAGTGTCTCAAATTTGATACTGGGAAGATGACTACCATCTAAGGCAAACATGGGCGTAGGCTTGTCTAACTGTCTGAAAGGAATGTTATGTTTCCGAACCCATGCTTCGTCCATGAAACAACCCTCAGCCCCAGAGTCAATCAAGGCACTGCATGTAGCACCCGAACCGGTCCAGCGTAGATGGACCGACATAGTAGTACAAGATCTAGATGAAGAGACCTGAGTAGTAGCGCTCACCAGTAGCCCTCCGCTTACTGATGGGCTCTGGCCTCTTACTGGACATGAATTAACAAAATGTCCATCAAATCCGCAATAGAGGCACAGGCGGTTGGTGATCCTCCGTTCCCTCTCCTTAGTCGAGATGCGAATCCCTCCCAGCTGCATGGGCTCAGTCTCAGAGCCAGAGGAGGGAGATGGTTGCGATGCGGAGCAGGGAAACACCGTTGATGCGAGCTCTCTTCCACGAGCCTGGTGACGAAGATCTACCCGTCGTTCTATGCGGATGGCGAGAGCAATCAAAGAGTCCACACAGGAAGGAACCTCCCGAGAGAGAATCTCATCTTTGACCACTGTGTGGAGTCCCTCCAGAAAACGAGCGAGCAGCGCCGGCTCGTTCCAGTCACTAGAGGCAGCAAGAGTACGAAACTCTATAGAGTAATCCGTTATGGATCGATCACCTTGGCATAGGGAAGCCAGGACCCTAGAAGCCTCCCCACCAAAAACTGAACGGTCAAAAACCCGAATCATCTCCTCTTTAAAGTTCTGGTAATTGTTAGAACAATCAGCCCTTGCCTCCCAGATAGCTGTGCCCCACTCTCGGGCCCGGCCAGTAAGGAGTGAAATGACGTAAGCAACCCGAGCTCTCTCTCTAGAGTATGTGTTGGGTTGGAGAGAGAACACAATCTCACACTGGGTGAGAAAGGAGCGGCACTCAGTGGGCTGCCCGGAGTAGCAAGGTGGGTTATTAACCCTAGGTTCTGGAGGCTCGGCAGGCCAGGAAGTAACAGGTGGCACGAGACGAAGACTCTGGAACTGTCCAGAGAGGTCGGAAACCTGAGCGGCCAGGTTCTCCACGGCATGGCGAGCAGCAGACAATTCCTGCTCGTGTCTGCCGAGCATGGCTCCTTGGATTTCGACGGCAGTGTTACGAGCGTCTGTAGTCGCTGGGTCCATTCCTCGGTCGGATCCTTCTGTCATGCAGGTGAATGAGGACCCAAAAGCGACTTGGCGAAAACAGAGTATTTAATCCAGAATAAACTTTACAAAACAAAAAGCATAATACTACACGTAAAGACAAGAACAGACTGGAGACTTGATCGAGAACTGCAGGTTGCCTCGGGAAGGCACTTGAACCTAGCAGACTCAGACACCTGCTCACCACGCAGCATCTGAGGGAAACACGACACGACAGGGCAAAACATTGACACAGCACGGTGAATTGTAAGTGAGGATCCGACAGGGCAGGTACGGGAAACAAGGAGAGAAATAGGGACTCTAATCAGGGAAAAGGATCGGGAACAGGTGTGGGAAGACTAAATGATGATTAGGGGAATAGGAACAGCTGGGAGCAGGAACGGAACGATAGAGAGAAGAGAGAGCGAGAGAGTGAGAGAGGGAGGGGGAGAGAGAGGGATAGAAAGAGGGAAAGAACCTAATAAGACCAGCAGAGGGAAACGAATAGAATGGGAAGCACAGGGACAAGACAAGATAATAAATGACAAAACATGACACTGTATATGTCCCAGTTGTGGAACTTCTATGATTAAATATGAAACTATTTGTGAGAAGATGAAATGTGATTTTAGACTTCTAACTTCGCCCAAGTGAGCACAGACGTGGCAATGTGATGGAACCGCCCTTCAAGGCGAGGGCATAAAAGAGCTGCTAACGATATTTATATTAGACCAGAAAATGTGGAGCTGTGGCTACATGTTAAAATGGTTGCCATTTAAAAAGAGACCAGCATGACCGACAGCGTGAGCTGAAAGGTACGAAATGGTTAGAAACTATCAGGTTAGTCCACCAGGGACTTTTCTTTTCATTGCAACATGTTAGTAACCAATGTATAATCTATCCTGTGTGTGTGTGTTTATGTATATCTGTGTGATTATTTAGCCAATTTGTGTATCACTGAATCATCATGGAGACTAGGGTTTGTGCAGATTTGAAGTCAACAATGTTCAGAATGAGACTGATGAGGTAACAATGATAATTAATGGATGACTAAGATGATAACTCTACAGCTATAAATATATTCTTAATTCGAGAAACGGTAACTCATTAAACAAACCTTTTCAGTTGTGCCCCAAGATTGCTAATGACTTAATTGTTACATGATTAACTGAATCATGTTAATAATTAAACAGTTAATTGACTTGATAAAATAATTAGTGACACACCAATATGACATTCTCTGCCGATACGATATCCGATATTTTCCTTGACAAAACAAATGATACCGATAACCGATATTTAAACATTTTTGCGGCCTTTTAAGCATTCTAGTACAGTGAAATAGTTAACACACACACATGGACACAGTGGTGTAAGGCACTGCATCTCAGTGGAAGAGGCATCACTACAGTCCCTGGTTCGAATCCAGGCTGTATCACATCCGGCCGTGCTTGAGAGTCCCATAGTGTGGCACACAATTGGTCCAGCGTCACCCGGGTTTGGCAGTCATTGAAAATAATAATTTGTTCTTAACTGACTTGCCTAGTTAAATAAAGGTTACACACAACACACTGACCAAAAAGTTATTTTGTTGGCATTTACGCATGTCCCCATTACCAGTAAAACATAATCAAAACCTATTTCTTTCACTTACTTGCTGTGCTGTTTCATTGTTCATTTGCCCAGTCGTTTCATTCTCAACCAGGATTTCTACCGAACACCGTTTGGGTCTTTGCATGTTAACCTTTTGCGTGTAGGGGGCAATATTTTAGTTTTTGGCTAAAAAACGTACCCATTTGAAACTGCCTATTTATCAGCCCCAGAAACTAGAATATGCATATAATTGTCAGATTAGGATAGGATACACTCTAACGTTTCAAAAAATGTAAAAATATTGTCTATGAGTATAACAGAACTGATATTACAAGCAAAAACCTGAGGAAAATCCAATCAGGAAGTGCCTCTTATTTTGAAACCTCTCTGTTCCTATGCATGCCTATCCTCCATTTAAAGGGATATCAACCAGATTATTTTTTCTATTGCTTCCCTAAGGTGTCAACAGTCTTCAGACATAGTTTCAGGCTTTTTTTTAATGAGCGTGAAAGATCACATTGCGTAAGTGGATAGGTGGAGGCTCTGAGTGAGTTTTGCGCTACAGAGTAAAGCGGCCATTGTTTCTCCCGGTGTTATTGGAAAATCCTACACACCCAGTTGGTATATTATTGAATATATATTTTAAAAACAACCTGAGGATTGATTATAAAAAACGTTTGACATGTTTCTGTGGACATTATGGATATTATTTGGAATAAACGTTTGCGTTGTCGTGACCGCTCTTTCCTGTGGATTTCTGAACCTAATGCGACAAACAAACGAGGGTATTTTGGGTATAAAAATAATCTTTATGGAACAAAAGGAACATTTGTTGTGTAACTGGGAGTCTCGTGAGTGAAAACATCCGAGGATCATCAAAGGTAAATGATTAATTTGATTGCTTTTCTGATTTTCGTGACCTAGCTACTTAATGCTTAGTGTACATAATGTTATGTTTTGCTATCGATAAACTTACACAAACGCTTGGATTGCTTTCGCTGTAAAGCATCATTTCAAAATCTGAGACGACAGGTGGATTAACAAAGGCTAAGCTGTGTTTTGCACTTGTGATTTCATGAATATGAATATTTTTTAGTAATATTATTTGACTGTGGTGCTATGCTATTCAGCGGATGCTAACGAAAATGATCCCGCTAACGGGATGGGTAGCGTCAAGAAGTTAAAAAAAGATACACGTCAAATAACACTTTGACATGTCAAATAAGGTTGTTGACCAATCAGGGCCTGAATATGACTGCACGTCACATAATAATTGAACTCGTTCATAAACATTTTTACATAGTGTAATCCATGTGTAATAACTCACTCATATTTAATTTCACAACGATTCATCGATACGTATGCTATGATGCTGGTAAAGTTGTCTCGTGCACCTACAGTGCTGGTCATAAGAAAAAGCTAGCTAGCTCATGGATGCAAGCAATTTTCTTCCCCAAAAACATAGCAAAACGACATCTGTTTCAATTGCTATAGTTAGCTAGTTAACTATATAGCTAGGTGTCATCATCTAAAATTACCCTCATTTATAAGACAGTTCTTATTTGATTAATGGTGGTCGGACCCATCTATGTGAAGCTAGCCACAATAAGGATTAGCCACAATAGTGGACTTTGCGGTTACCCTTCAAAATAAAAGTATGTAATTGACAGTGATGCAAATGCATACAAATAGTAGAATTGTGCCATAATTGACTAGATCATGCTAAACGAGGTTGGAATGTTATATAAAATCACCAAAATACAATAATTTGTTAATTTGACAAAAATCTGTTGAATTCACACTGGATGTCTTATACTTTAGAATTGCATCGGGGGCATACTTATTTCACTGTACAGCCATACCAATGGATTGTGGATCAATGACATGGGGTATCAGTCTACTCAGTGACACCCAGAGAACATTAGCATCGTAGCTCTTATTGCGGGACTCTGAAACAACTGTGAATGGAGCCACATTTATTGTCAACCTATGTGGATTGAACACTATTCCAGAGGAAAAACAATACTGCGTGGATGTTTTGGAGTCAGATAACTCTGAGGAGGACGTTGGGAAAAAATATATTGGGTTTTGAGTAGACTGTTACCCCATTTCGTTGATCCCCAATCCTTAGTTAAAGCTGTACAGTGCAATATGAATGTCAGTACACACAATAGGCTGACTGGGCAGGTCATTTCACATGGTCACAGTCCCGCAAAGAGCTACAACGCTAATATTTGCATAAACTCTTGGGTGTCACACAGTAGACTGATACCCCATTTCATTGCTTCACATTCCAACCTTGTTTAACATTATCTAGTCTAAATATGCCGTGATTCCACCAATTGTAACCACCTATATCACTTTTATTTTGAAGGCAAACCGCAAATTCCACTATTTTGCCTAATCCACATAACCCGGTCAGGTCGAGCCTCACTAGCCAGATGACGCTAGCTGGCTACTTATAACGTTAGCTTTCGGCAACAGGGTTAAGTAGCTGGTTAGCTATTTATTTTCATGAACTGATGTTCAATTACAATAGGTGAACAACAAGTGGCTACCTAGCTAGGATTCCTAAATCATTGCTAAGAATAGTGAAAATTATTGCAGTTTCTATTGGTCATTGTTTTCAGACTGGTTGTATTGGTGCTAGCTAGGTACCAAACTAAAGCTAGCTAGCTACCCCAGAAGTTGCGGTCTAACAAATAATACTTTATTACCAATGCGGTATTGTAAAAACATTATTCGTGGCCGGTGTTTGCTTGTTTGCAGACTTTTTTTTGTACAGCTTTGACACTGCTACTGATGACAGTGGTGGCGCTTGGCTGGCACGTGCAAATTCAGAACACACAACATTCTATAATAGAACTGTGTTCTGTAACGCGTCAAATAGTGTTATTGTCAAATGGTGTTATTTGATGTGCATCTTTTTTTGACATGCAAAGACCCAAACTGCGTTCCATAGTATGTCGTGAAGCTAATAGCAGTGACGCTATTACATTTACATTTACATTTCAAATCAAATCAAATCAAATTTTATTTGTCACATACACATGGTTAGCAGATGTTAATGCGAGTGTAGCGAAATGCTTGTGCTTCTAGTTCCGACAATGCAGTGATAACCAACAAGTAATCTAACTAACAATTCCAAAACTACTGTCTTATACACAGTGTAAGGGGATAAGGAACATGTACATAAGGATATATGAATGAGTGATGGTACAGAGCAGCATACAGTAGATGGTATCGAGTACAGTATATACATATGAGATGAGTGTGTAGACAAAGTAAACAAAGTGGCATAGTTAAAGTGGCTAGTGATACATGTGTTACATAAGGATGCAGTCGATGATGTAGAGTACAGTATATACATATGCATATGAGATGAATAATGTAGGGTAAGTAACATTATATAAGGTAGCATTGTTTAAAGTGGCTAGTGATATATTTACATCATTTCCCATCAATTCCCATTATTAAAATGGCTGGAGTTGGGTCATTGTCAATGACAGTGTGTTGGCAGCAGCCATTCAGTGTTAGTGGTGGCTGTTTAACAGTCTGATGGCCTTGAGATAGAAGCTGTTTTTCAGTCTCTCGGTCCCAGCTTTGATGCACCTGTACTGACCTCGCCTTCTGGATGATAGCGGGGTGAACAGGCAGTGGTTCGGGTGGTTGATGTCCTTGATGATCTTTATGGCCTTCCTGTAACAACGGGTGGTGTAGGTGTCCTGGAGGGCAGGTAGTTTGCCCCCGGTGATGCGTTGTGCAGTCCTCACTACCCTCTGGAGAGCCTTACGGTTGAGGGCGGAGCAGTTGCCGTACCAGGCGGTGATACAGCCCGCCAGGATGCTCTCGATTGTGCATCTGTAGAAGTTTGTGAGTGCTTTTGGTGACAAGCCGAATTTCTTCAGCCTCCTGAGGTTGAATAGGCGCTGCTGCGCCTTCTTCACGACGCTGTCAGTGTGAGTGGACCAATTCAGTTTGTCTGTGATGTGTATGCCGAGGAACTTAAAACTAGCTACCCTCTCCACTACTGTTCCATCGATGTGGATAGGGGGTGTTCCCTCTGCTGTTTCCTGAAGTCCACAATCATCTCCTTAGTTTTGTTGACGTTGAGTGTGAGGTTATTTTCCTGACACCACACTCCGAGGGCCCTCACCTCCTCCCTGTAGGCCGTCTCGTCGTTGTTGGTAATCAAGCCTACCACTGTTGTGTCGTCCGCAAACTTGATGATTGAGTTGGAGGCGTGCGTGGCCACGCAGTCGTGGGTGAACAGGGAGTACAGGAGAGGGCTCAGAACGCACCCTTGTGGGGCCCCCGTGTTGAGGATCAGCGGGAGGAGATGTTGTTGCCTACCCTCACCACCTGGGGGCGGCCCGTCAGGAAGTCCAGTACCCAGTTGCACAGGGCGGGGTCGAGACCCAGGGTCTCGAGCTTGATGACGAGCTTGGAGGGTACTATGGTGTTGAATGCCGAGCTGTAGTCGATGAACAGCATTCTCACATAGGTATTCCTCTTGTCCAGGTGGGTTAGGGCAGTGTGCAGTGTGGTTGAGATTGCATCGTCTGTGGACCTATTTGGGCGGTAAGCAAATTGGAGTGGGTCTAGGGTGTCAGGTAGGGTGGAGGTGATATGGTCCTTGACTAGTCTCTCAAAGCACTTCATGATGACGGAAGTGAGTGCTACGGGGCGGTAGTCGTTTAGCTCAGTTACCTTAGCTTTCAGTTACCTTAGCTATTACTGTGTAACTCCGGTAGGACAACATCTGAACAATAGCGCACTTGGTAACGTTAGTGTGTACCGGTGCCTGACCAGTCAGTGAAAGCCAACATCACCCACGACAGAGAATGGTTGATTGTCAAAGGCAATGAATTCCATTATATTGGCTTTAATGGTTTTTGCCTTTGAGTTGTCTCGCTGAAATTTTCTTACTCTTTCAAATGACTGCTTGACTTGTGGACTGCTCGATCCACACAGTAGACATTATGGGCTAGGTTAGGAATGTTGTGTTGCACGTGAAGCGCAAAAATTTATGTGGCCTCATTACGACATCGGATTTTCACATAGGCGTTAAACTAGACATCGGACCGATACCGACGTTGCTATTTTTTAGCTAATATCGGCAGATTCCGATATGTTCACCGATATATCATGCATCCCTAATAATAATCCCTAATAATAATAATCATCATCATCACATTAATGGTACCAACTTCACGACACCTGTATTTGGGGAGTTTCTCCCATTCTTCTCTGCAGATCCTCTCAAGCTCTGTCAGGTTGGATGGGGAGTGTTGCTGCACAGCTATTTTCAGGTCTCTCCAGAGATGCCACTTTAAGAATGTTTACATATATCACATTACTTATCTCATATGTATACACTGTATCCTACACTATCTATTAAGAATGCACGATATATCGGAATTGGCCGATATTCGCAAAAAATGCGAACATCGGTATCGGCCCGATGTCTAGTTTAACGCCGATGTCAAAGCTACCGTGCGTACCTACAGTTGGTCGAAAGTTTACATACACTTAGGTTGGAGTCATTAAAACTCGTTTTTCAACCACTCCACAAATTTCTTGTTAACTAACTATAGTTTTGGCAAGTCAGTTAGGACATCTACTTTGTGCATGACACAAGTCGTTTTTCCAACAATTGTTTATAGACAGATTATTTCACTTATAATTCACTATCACAATTCCAGTGGGTCAGAAGTTTACATACACTAAGTTGACTGTGCCTTTTAAACAGCTTGAAAAATTATGTCATGGCTTTAGAAGGCTAATTGACATAATTTCAGTCAATTGGAGGTGTACCTGTGGATTTATTTCAAGGCCTACCTTCAAACCCCGTGCCTCTTTGCTTGACATCATGGAAAAATCTAAAGAAATCAGCCAAAACCTCAGAAAACAAATTGTAGACCTCCTCCTCTGGTTCATCCTTGGGAGCAATGTCCGAATGCCTGAAGGTACCACGTTCATCTGTACAAACAATAGTACGCAAGTCTAAACACCATGGAACCACGCAGCCGTCATATCATTCAGGAAGGAGACATGTTCTGATGAACATACTTTGGTGTGAAATGTGCAAATCAATCCCAGAACAACAGCAAAGGACCTTGTGAAGATGCTGGAGGAAACGGGTACAAAACAGGTCTCTATATCCACAGTAAAACGAGTCCTATATGGGCATAACCTGAAAGACCGCTCGGCAAGGAAGAAGCCACTGCTCCAAAACCGCCATAAAAAAGCCAGACTACGGTTTGCAACTGTACATCGGGACAAAAATCATACTTTTTGTAGAAATGTCCTCTGGTCTGATGAAACAAAAATAGAACTGTTTGTCCATAATGACCATCGTTATGTTTGAACACCATCCCAACTGTGAAGCACGGGGGTGGCAGCATCATGTTGTGGGGGTGCTTTGCTGCAGGAAGGACGGGTGCACTTCATATCATCATGCATCATCAGCATCATGAGGGAGGAAAATTGTGGATATATTGAAGAAACATCTCAAGGCATCAGTCAGGAAGTTAAAGTTTGGTCGCAAATGGGTCTTCCAAATGGACAATGACCCCAAGCATACTTCCAAAGTTGTGGCAAAATGGCTTAAGGACAGCAGTGTCAAGTTATTGGAGTGGCCATCACGAAGCCCTGAACTCAATCCTATACATTTGTGGGCAGAACTGAAAAAGCATGTGCGAGCAAGGAGGCCTACAAACCTGACTCAGTTACACCAGCTCTGTCAGTGGGAACAGGCCAAAATTCACCCAACTTATTGTGGGAAGCTTGTGGAAGGCTACTGTCGTGGAAATTTCCTCTATTTACCAAATCATGAGCGCAAACCACACACAAGTCAGAGTTAGTTATCAAAGTCCATCTTTAATTATATGAGCTTTATCACAACCCTGTGACTCTCAGGCAATTCAGTGTCTATCAATTAATTCTCTGAGAGCCCCTTCTGCATTGCAACTGCGATCCTTTAATAGCAAAGAACACACATAGTCAGACAGCATAGACATAATAAATCGTTCAGCTTTGTCTCCTTACTCAAACCCTAGAACCATAAACCAATCCTCCATATCAACAGGCATATATCAAATTGTCATTTAGATACAACCAATTCTAAATACAACCAATCCTGGACAAACTCACGGAGAGGAGAATGATTGCTATAGGTTAAGATAGGGACAACATTAGAGGGAGCATAGAATGATTCCAGACACTGCCATCCTCCTTTTCCCGATGGGAAAATGGCACACAGACACAGTGGAGCAAAATATATGTTTACACATGATGACACTTTGACCTCTCCCCTCTCTGCGGCCCATGCAACTTAGTCTTGCCATAGAAGAGATACTTCAACCCTGCCACAGTATTATACAAAAATAACATTCTTGATGAGAAGTAACTTACAAACATATGATGAATATAAAACATCTTACCTATGTTACCAACAAATTCTGATTATTCCACAACACTACCCAAAACATTTGACCCAAGTTAAACAATTTAAAGGCAATGCTACCAAATACTAATTGAGTGTATGTAAACTTCTGACCCACTGGGAATGTGATGAAAGAAATAAAAGCTGAAATATTGTCACGCCCTGACCTGAGTATTCTTTGTTTTCTTTATATATTTTGGTTAGGTCAGGGTGTGACGAGGGTGGTATGTGTGTTTTTAGTCTCATCTAGGGTGTTTGTACTGTCTAGGGGTTTTGTAGATTTATGGGGTTGTTTCCATCTAGGTGTTTATGTAGGTCTATGGTTGCCTAGATTGGTTCTCAATTAGAGGCAGGTGTTTATACTTCCGACTTCAACTGTAGATAACGTAGATACATGGCGTAATTCACACCCACAATGTCTACTGTGTGGATTGAGCAGTCAACAAGTCTAGCAGTCATTTGAAAGAGTAACAACTTTTCAGCAAGACAACTCAAAGGCGAAATCCATTAAAGTCAAGATAATGGAATTCATTGCCTTTGACAATCAACCGTTCTTTGTCCTGGGTGATGTTGGCTTTCGCCGACTGATCGAGCACCGGTACACACAAGTGCGCTATTGTTCAGATGTTGCCCTACTCGAGTTACACAGTAATAGCATCACTGCTATTAGCTTCACAACATACTTACTATGGAATGCCGTTTGGGTCTTTGGATGTCAAAAAAGTAGCACTGTCAAAGCTGTACTTAAAAGTCTGCAAACACCAGCCACGAACGATGTGTTTATTAGCTAGCACCAATTCAACCAGCCTGAAAACAATGACCAGTAGAAACTGCATTTTCATCATTCTTAGCAATGATTTAGGAATACTTGTAAGTATTAGCTAGGTTACCACTTGTTGTTTGCCTATTGAAATTGAACCTCAGGTCATGAAAATAAATAGCTAGCCAGCTACTTAACCCTGTTACCCAAAGCTAACGTTATAAGCAGCCAGCTAGCTTCATCTGGCTATTGACACTCGACCGGACCGGTTTATGTTGTGAAGCTAGCCACAATAAGGATTAGGCGCAATAGTGGAATTTGCAGTTTGTCTTCAAAATAAAAGTCTGGCATTGACAGTGATGCAGTGAATACAAATAGTAGAATTATGCCATACTTTTATTTTGAAGGCTAACTGCAAATCCTTGGCTAAAACGTATTGTGTCTAGCTTTACAGAGATGGTTCCGACCACCATTAATCAAATAAGAACTGTCTTATAAATTAGGGTTATTTTAGATGATGACACCTAGCTATATAGTTAGCTAGCTAACTACAGCAACTGAAACAAATTGTCATTTTGCCATGTTTTTGGGGAAGAACATTGTTTGCATCCATCAGCTAGCTAGTTTTTTTTATGACCAGCACTGTAGGTGCGCGAGACAACTGTACCAGCATCATAGCATACTTATCGATGAATCGTTTTGTGACATGAAATACGAGTGATATTGATTACACTGTGTAACAAATACGTAAAAACACATTAAATTATTATGTGATGTGCAGTCATATTCAGGACCTGATTGGTCATTGGTCAGCTTATTTGACACGTCAAATAGTGTTATTTGACGTGTATATATTTTTTTGACTCGCAAGACCCAACCGCCGTTCCATTGAAATCCTGGTTGAGAATGAAACACCTGAACAAATGAAGAACCTTCATTTAACTAGGCATGTCAGTTAAGAACAAATTGTTATTTACAATGACGGCTCAGACGACGCTGCGGCAATTGTGTGCTGCCCTATGGGACCCCCAATCCCGACCGGATTTGATATAGCCTGGATTCGAAGCAGGGACTGTTGCACTGAGATGCAGTGCCTTAGACCACTGCGTCCATGTGTGTGTGTTAACTATTTAACTGTACTAGAATGCTTAAAAGGCCACTAAAATTTTAACTATCGGTTATCGGTATCGTGTTTTTGGCAAGGAAAATATCGGATATCGGTATCGGCCAAAAATGTAATATCGTTGCATCACTACTATCTATTGCATCTCAGCCGCTCTGTCACTGCTCATCCATATATTTAATATTTATAAATTCTTATCCTATTCCGTTACTAGATTGTATGTATTAGGTTTTGTTGTGGAATTGTTTGATATTACCTGTTAGATACTGCTGCACTGATGGATCTTGAAGCATAAGCATTTAGCTACACTCACAATAACATCTGCTAACCATGTCTATTTGACCAATAACATTTGATTTGATCTGAGATGTTTGATCCGGTTCAAATACGGGCTCTGGCTAGGCCACTCAAGGACATTCAGAGACTTGTCTCGAAGCCACTCCTGCGTTGTTTTGGCTGTGTGGTTAGGGTCATTGTCCTGTTGGAAGGAGAACCTTCGCCCAAGTCTGAGGACCTGAGCGCTTTGGAGCAGGTTTTCATCAAGTATCTCTCCGTACTTTGCTCCGTTCATCTTTCCTGGTCTCCCAGTCCTTGTCCCTGAAAAACACACCCACAGCATGATTCTGCCACAACCATGCTTCACCGTAGGGATGGTGCAAGATTTCTTCCAGACGTAACGCTTGGCATTCAGGCCAAAGAGTTCAATTTTGGCTTCATCAGAGCAGAGAATGTTGTTTCTCATGGCCTGAGAGTCTTTAGGTGCCTTTTGGCAAATTCCAAGCGGGCTCTCATATGCCTTTTACTGAGGAGTGGCTTCCATTTGGCCACCATAAAGGCCTGATTGGTGGACTGCTGCAGAGATGGTTCTTCCATCTCCACAGAGGATCTCTGGAGCTCTGTCAGAGTGACCATCGGATTCTTGGTCATCTCCCTGACCAAGGCCCTTCTCCCCTGATTGCTCAGTTTGGCGGGGCGGTCAGCTCTAGGAAGAGTCTTGGTGGTTCCCAACTTCCATTTAAGGGTGATGGAGGCCACTGTGTTCTTGGGGACCTTCAATGCTGCAGACATGTTTTGGTACCCTTCCCCAGATCTGTGCCTCAACACAATCCTGTCTTGGAGCCTCATGGACAATTTAATTTGAGCTTATGGCATGGTTTTTGCTCTGACATGCACTGTCAACTGTGGAACCTAATGTAGACAGGTGTGTGCCTTTCCATATCATGTCCAATCAATTGAATTTACCTCAGGTTGACTCCAATCAAGTTGTAGAAACATCTCGAGGATGATCAATGGAAACAGGATGCACCTGAGCTCAATTTCGAGTCACATAGCAAAAGGTCTGAATAATAATGTAAATTAGGTATTTCTGTTTATATTTTTAATAAATTAGCAAACATTTCAAAACATCTGATTTCGCTTTGTCATTATGGGGTATTGTGTGTAGTTTGAGAATAATCTTTTTTAAATTCTATTTAAAATAAGTCTGTAATGCAAAAAAATGTGTAAAATGTCAAGGGGTCTGAATAACTTCCCGAATTGGATATATCTGAGCTGTTGCTAGAGCGCAAGTGCCAAAACCAGAGTGCCACATTTGCTAAATAACACAGTGTTTTTATGTAAATGAACAACAACCCATCAGTACAGTTAAATGCGATGGGATCCATTTACATTCAGGGCCTAACATAAGGACAGCTCAGAGTATGCTATTCTGTTCTTCTGAAATATATCTACATTTTCTTTATCATCTTTCTTTAGACCTGTCTAAAAGAAATCATGGATTTATTGTGATGGTGGAGGCTATATTACATGGATTTATTAGACTTAAAAAAAATAGATGTTCCAAACGTCTGTATCAGTGGTTTGTAGGCTATGTGTGGAAGCCAGGAGATGCTAAATGGGTTTATGTTAATTAACAGTCAATTACCATGATACTGGCAGTTATTTGCCTGACGGTCACCGGCTCACAAATGAAATGACCGCCACAGCCCTACTAGTGACACCCACTGACATGCATAATGTGAAAGATCCTCTGCTCCTACTGAAGTAGACCACATGGTGCCCTGCAGACAGTGCCTGTGTGATCTGAACCATGCTTGCACCACTGATTTTCCACAGTACTGGTCCTCAGTTCCCAAAGTAATCATTGCTCTGGTGGCTACTCAATTGCAAGTTCCTTTCGAGGGTGACCAGCTGGGTCAAACATATGGTCCAATTAATGAGCTGAATATGGCTCTGACAGACACACTAATACCGGAGAGACAAACAGGCACAGACAGAGATCAATGGAAGAGCCTCCTGCACACGGTCCCTCTCTCCCATCTGTTTGTTCTGCTTATATGTCTCTTTCAAAACAACTGATATTAATGATCTCTTCATTTCACATGATCTCTGAAGTGTTTTCCTCTCCTTGTACCACTATAGCCATTGCTTTAAAAGAGTGTTTCACAAATAATTCTGTATAACATTGAAAATGATCTAGGTCCAACCAGGAATATTTTCTCTCATAATCTTTTGTCTCCTGACCACAACCCTGGATTTAGTGTAGCTTCTCTGTCCTCTCCCTCAGGACCGTAAGCTGACCAAAGTAGAGCGTCAGCGGTTTAAGGAGGAGGCAGAGATGCTGAAGGGGCTGCAGCACCCCAACATCCTCCGCTTCTACGACTTTTGGGAGTCACCCCTCAAAGGGAAGAAGTGCATCGTCCTGGTAACAGAGCTCATGACCTCAGGCACGCTCAAAACGTGAGTGTGCTGTTATACCTGCTGAAGATGGGAGAGGATGATGATGATAGTCAAACGAAGAGGCTATAATTGGGCAATGCGGGATCTAGTCATAGATGCAAAGCAACACCAAAGCAACAGCAACAGCATTCCCCCCAACAAACCAGTTAATGTGTGCGGGAGTATTATTTATCATTGAGATTACTAAGCAATGTAGTACTGCAAAAAGAGGCAATGGAGTGATATGCACATGAATATTTGCTCTAAATGACCTTTTATTTTTGACTGGATTATCAATCCCAAAACTCTGAATATATGAATGGTGATACTGATGTCCTTTTCCCACCTGTAGGTATCTGAAGCGCTTCAAGGTAATGAAGCCCAAGGTTCTGAGGAGCTGGTGTAGGCAGATCCTGAAGGGTCTTCACTTCCTCCACACCAGGGCCACTCCCATCATCCACAGAGACCTGAAGTGTGACAACATCTTCATCACGGGCCCCACCGGCTCCGTCAAGATAGGAGACCTGGGGTTGGCCACGCTCAAGAGGGCCTCCTTCGCCAAGAGTGTCATAGGTAGGAGATCCAATCAGACTGCATCAGTAACACCTGGTGTATCATCTATATATTTTTAAAATAGACAACAGTCTCCAGATTCCAAAAATGTCCTGCTGTCTAACCTTTGACCATGTCCTCCCAGGCACCCCAGAGTTCATGGCCCCAGAGATGTATGAGGAGCACTATGATGAGTCAGTGGATGTCTATGCCTTTGGGATGTGCATGTTGGAGATGGCCACCTCAGAGTACCCGTACTCGGAGTGCCAGAACGCTGCACAGATCTACCGCAAAGTCACCAGCGTGAGTCCACATTTAAAATGTAAACCAATTTAGCTCGTATATACAGTGCCTTGCGAATGTATTCGGTCCCCTTGAATTTTGCGACCTTTTGCCACATTTCAGGCTTCAAACATATAAAGATATAAAACTGTATTTTTTTGTGAAGAATCGACAACAAGTGGGACACAATCATGAAGTGGAACGACATTTATTGGATATTTCAAACTTTTTTAACAAATCAAAAACTGAAAAATTGGGAGTGCAAAATTATTCAGCCCCTTTACTTTCAGTGCAGCAAACTCCAGAAGTTCAGTGAGGATGTTGACCTAAATGACTAATGATGATAAATACAATCCACCTGTGTGTAATCAAGTCTCCGTATAAATGCACCTGCACCGTGATAGTCTCAGAGGTCCGTTAAAAGCGCAGAGAGCATCATGAAGAACAAGGAACACACCAGGCAGGTCCGAGATACTGTTGTGAAGAAGTTTAAAGCCGGATTTGGATACAAAAAGATTTCCCAAGCTTTAAGCATCCCAAGGAGCACTGTGCAAGCGATAATATTGAAATGGAAGGAGTATCAGACCACTGCAAATCTACCAAGACCTGGCCGTCCCTCTAAACTTTCAGCTCATACAAGGAGAAGACTGATCAGAGATGCAGCCAAGAGGCCCATGATCACTCTGGATGAACTGCAGAGAGGTGGGAGACTCTGTCCATAGGACAACAATCAGTCATATATTGCACAAATCTGGCCTTTATGGAATAGTGGCAAGAAGAAAGCCATTTCTTAAAGATATCCATAAAAAGTGTCATTTAAAGTTTGCCACAAGCCACCTGGGAGACACACCAAACATGTGGAAGAAGGTGCTCTGGTCAGATGAAACCAAAATTGAACTTTTTGACAATAATGCAAAATGTTATGTTTGGCGTAAAAGCAACACAGCTCATCACCCTGAATACACCATCCCCACTGTCAAACATGGTGGTGGCAGCATCATGGTTTGGGCCTGCTTTTCTTCAGCAGGAACAGGGAAGATGGTTCAAATTGATGGGAAGATGGATGGAGCCAAATTTTCTGGAAGAAAACCTGATGGAGTCTGCAAAAGACCTGAGACTGGGACGGAGATTTGTCTTCCAACAAGACAATGATCCAAAACATAAAGCAAAATCTACAATGGAATGGTTCAAAAATAAACATATTCAGGTGTTAGAATGGCCAAGTCAAAGTCCAGACCTGAATCCAATCGAGAATCTGTGGAAAGAACTGAAAACTGCTGTTCACAAATGCTCTCCATCCAACCTCACTGAGCTCGAGCTGTTTTGCAAGGAGGAATGGGAAAAAAAATTCAGTCTCTCGATGTGCAAAACTGATAGAGACATACCCCAAGCGACTTACAGCTGTAATCGCAGCAAAAGGTGGTGCTACAAAGTATTAACTTAAGGGGGCTGAATAATTTTGCACGCCCAATTTTTCAGTTTTTGATTTGTTAAAAAAGTTTGAAATATCCAATAAATGTCGTTCCACTTCATGATTGTGTCCCACTTGATGTTGATTCTTCACAAAAAAATACAGTTTTATATCTTTATGTTTGAAGCCTGAAATGTGGCAAAAGGTCGCAAAGTTCAAGGGGGCCGAATACTTTCGCAAGGCACTGTAGGTAACACTCACAACTAGGCTAGACACAAAATGACCAATTTCAGTCATTCATGTTAGCACTGTGATTTCTATGAATGGCAGCCACAGATCTCAAGTAACCAGCGGTATTCAGCATTAACGATTTAAAGGCCAGAATCATTTTGGTACTGTCCATAAGTAGCTTGTTTTGGGTCGCATGTTCAGGAATGGCTAAAGAATTGCAGCATTTACCTTGAGTTAACTCCGCAAATAGCATTGCTGGGTGGGGCGGTAGGCAGCCTAGTGGTTAGAGCGTTGGACTAGTAACCGAAAGGTTGCAAGATCGAATCCCCGAGCTGACAAGAAATAAAAACTGGATGGTCTACAGAGATAGATGGGAGGGGTTGAGTGTAGCTGAAGGATGGGACTAAAAATGAACAAAAAATAACTAATGTAGAATATACTATAAAATAGAATATCCGTAAAATGTTTATAGTACGATTCTCTCTCCAATTATCAGTAAGGTTTTCATGGTACGCTACTCCTCAATGAAAGTGGAGGGTAGGAGATACAAGACCTTTCCATGGTAGGGGTTATGTTACCAGCCAGCCCCATGTTTCTTGATACTTGAATAATTCCCTAGTTTACTGAACAGTAAAGATGGTCATGACGTGCCAAATGGCACTGCTCAGGGAGTCCAGAACCCCCCAATTCTTCATAGATCTAATCTTGTAGTATTCCACTCTATGCCAGTGAGGAAAAGATCATCACAGTGATGAATGCGGCAAACTGTTTTTAGATCAGGGGGTGTCAGGAGCCATGATATATTTGATGAAGGGTATTGATTTTGCACTTTTAAAACTTGGCAGGTACTGCTGAAGTAAGATGACTCATCTTAGCCTGGTCCCAGATCTGTACTTTAGCCAACTCCGCTGACTAGGATTGTCAATGATAATCCGAGGATTTGGCACTAAAGCACATGCATATATTCTGCATGGTATGGTAAGGATAGTCAGAGGTGTTGGCTTTGGCTAAAGCATATACAGTTGAAGTCGGAAGTTTACATACACTTAGGTTGGAGTCATTAACTTGTTTTTCAACCACTCCACAAACTATAGTTTTGGTACGTCGGTTAGGACATCTATATTGTGCATGACACAAGACATTTTTCCAACAATTGTTTACAGACCCATTATTTCACTTATAATACACTGTATCACAATTCCAGTGGGTCAGAAGTTTACATACAGTGGGGCAAAAAAGTTTTTAGTCAGCCACCAATTGTGCAAGTTCTCCCACTTAAAAAGATGAGAGAGGTCTGTAATTTTCATCATAGGTACACTTCAACTATGACAGACAAAATGCGAAAAAAATTATCCAGAAAATCACATTGTAGGATTTTTTATGAATGTATTTGCAAATTATGGTGAAAAATAAGTATTAATAAAACTACTAAAGTCAGAATGTCATAACACTAACAATTTATGAGGTGTGCAAAACAAAAACATTTGGAAAATTATGACAACTTTTGATAAGCTATGTGAATACATGTGGCCATCTCTCTCTCTCTCTGTCTCCCTTTTTATTTTCTCCACCATACTTACTCATGGCTTCCGGCCATCCCTCTGAACTGTTTTTTCCCTTCCTTTTCCTTTTCTTTTATTAGGGGGTGAAGCCTGCCAGCTACAACAAGGTTGTGGATCCTGAAATCAAGGAGATTATTGGCGAGTGCATCTGCCAGAAGAAAGAGGAGCGGTGAGTGACCAAGGTGCTCCGTCACCCCTCCATACCTCGCTTCATCTGCCCACATCCTATCACAATGACATTTGGGGCTCCAATCTTCCAATCTCCCCTCCCGATCTGTAGGCCATCCTCTGTTAACTTGAATAATAATGGATTTAATACAGAGGAGAAAATAACCCTTAAAACTGCCTCTTTGGCAGGTTTTCATACTGAGAGGTGATTGTGTACAGTTCTCTCTCGTTCCTTGTCCTGGCAGCTAGTAAATGGAGGGTGTTCTTAGATAGGGGCTTATACTGTCCAGACCGGAACACTGAGAACATTCGTGCTCAGGAGAGTCTTTCAGCTCCTGCTTGACATAACTACTGAATTTGGTGGAGGGCATTAGGTCACTGTACTTGGAGTTGATATGATTAATTTGAAGTTAATTTAGGCTAAATCTGTAAAAAATGACAGAAGGTCAAGTTGGAGCCATGCCATGTTAGCACAGTGATAAAGGGTTGTTTTTATTTTTCGTTCCTCCCAGGTACTCCATAAAGGACCTGCTGAACCACGCCTTCTTTGCAGAGGACACAGGGGTGCGGGTGGAGCTGGCTGAGGAGGATGATGGGAAGAAGGCGGCCATCGCCCTGAAGCTGTGGGTGGAAGACCCAAAGAAGCTGAAGGGAAAATACAAGGAGAGTGGAGCCATTGAGTTTACCTTTGAACTGGAAAAAGAGAGCTCGGAGGGCGTGGCCCTAGAGATGGTAAGATGGATGGTGGGTGGATGGATGGATAGTTTGATGGTTGAATACATGGGTGGAGTTTAGCATTAGACTGGTTGAACAGACATTGCAATCCAAGGTGGGGTTTGAATTTGTCCTGAATAATGTAAATACTTGAGTAAATGCTGGTTCTGGCGGCTCTGTTATGGTGTGGGTTGCATTTTCCAGGCATGGTTTAGGTCTACTCAACCCCTTAGAGGGCAAGGTAAACGCCAGTAAATACACAACCATTCTGAACCACCTTCAACCTACAGTGCCTAGTGAAAGTCTACACACCGCTTGGACAGTCTTCACATTTAGCTGCTTTACAATCTAAAAAGGGATTAAATTAGATTGTTTTCTTACTGATCTACACATTTTCAAAGTGAAAGGAAGTTATAGAAAAATGTAATTGTGCGTCTTTTCACACCCCAGAGTTAATACTTGGGTGGAAGCACGTTTGGCAAGCATTACAGCTGTAAATCATTTTGAATAGTATTCCACCAACTTTGCTCAACACTTTGGGCAACATGTACATTGTTTTGGTCGCTAAAAAAACAAATCGGACAGCATATTCAAACTTGGTCTCAGATTTTCTTTTTTGAAAAGTCTGTTTATTCAGTTTACACACATGACAACACAATATAAATAATATATGCTCAACTAGAAAAAACGTATTTCAAATATAAAGATACCGTACTTTGGACATGTTAAACACACTGGGCAGAAAAGTACAAAGGTTAAAGGGCAATCTGTAGTTAATACAGGAACAGAGCGGTCACCTTGACATTGTTCCTGTAAACAGACGAGGGAAAGGGGTGGAGAAATGCAACCACTCACAGGCAGTCATGGCCACAGACTGACCATCCATCTGACCAAAATGAAAGTTTACAATGCTATTTAAAAAAAAAATTTTTTTTAATTACACTTATGTTTTACAAACAGGGCAAAACAAGCTCACATTTTAGGCTTTGACAGGGCAAGAAGGAGGCATCCACGAGTCACATTCAATAAGAATCTAGAGGCACATCCCCAACCTCAAGGTCTAGAGGCACATCACCAACCTCAAGGTCCTCCCCAAAAAACACAGAAATGCTCCTCCAACCAGTAAATCACAGGGGTGTCAAATACAGATGTATTTTTGTTTTAATGAGAGTGCCATCAGAGGGTGGTGGACTGTACAAAGTAAGACCGGAATGGAGCCCAATCATCATAAAACAGTTTGGACTTCCCATGTGTGTTGAATGACTTAAAAAAAATAAAAAATACATTTGAGATTACAGCACACTTCCCACTAGGGCTGGGCGGTATACCGTATTTGACTATATACTGGTATTTATACACGGACCGGTTTGGGTTTTTACTTGACCTTTTATGACGGTATTTTAATGTTTGGTTTGTTAAATGTGATACGCCGTGTGTAACATCCATTTTTATAGTTTACTCCGCTACTTGAGTCATCTCTCTCTGCTCTCTCTCTCTCTCCATGCCGCTTTCTACACAGACCTAGCCCCGCCCCCTGTCACTCAAAGGAGCGCATTTGTTGTTGCTTGACCACGAGATGGAGTAATCAATGCATGATCAATGCAGCACATGCAACAATGTTGATGACAACGATGTTGTTTCCACTTTGATCTTAATATACATCCACAAGCGTTCTATAATTACAATATTAATTTGTGTTTCTTACATCTGCAAAAAGCTAGTTTGTGTTTTCTTAGCAAGTTAAGCTAATTCACTGGTTGGCTAACTAGCTAATAAAAGTAATACGAGTCAGAGCAAACATAGCTAGCTAATACAGCCTGATACCAGTACTGGTGGAGGCTTAAATCAGCATGTTTAATGTAGCCAAAGATTATAAGGTCCCCTAGGAAACACAGAACATAACTTTGGTTCCTACCCTGTCACAATAACTTGTCCATGGCATTTTCATTCGTTGTCATGTCAAACAACACTGTATTCAAAGTGCCCACTATTATTTATATTTTAACAATATAATTATAATAAACATTCTATTTCCATGATTCCAAAAGTTCACCTAAGGATTTTGATCTAAATCGCAATTGCAACATTTGGTTAAAAATAAGGCCTAGGCCATTTCGTGGCAGTGTGGAAATGATCTCAAATGAGTGCAGGAAATGCAGAAATTGATGGAAATTATTTTAGGTTGAAGTTGAATTGAACAGTATAAACCAATCAGAATGTAGAAATATTAATTGAAATCATTTAGAATATATGTGTTTCCACCCTCGGGTCACACACTACTCATAAAGCAAATGTGCAACTTTTATTAATCAAAAACATAAAATACTGTCAAAACTTTGAAAAATACCATGATATGATAATTTGGCCATATCGCCCAACCCTATCTCCCACCCAATATTTATAAGATGGGGGAACTACACCTGTGTAATGATCATGCTGGTTAATCAGTTTCTTGATATGCCACACCTGTCAGATGGATGGATTATCTTTGCAAAGGAGAAATGCTCACTAACAAGATGTAAACAAATTCATGCACAACATGAGAGAAATTAGCCTTTTCTGCGTTTTATTTTTTTCAATATATACATTTGAAGTCGGAAGTTTACATACACCTTAGCCAAATACATTTAAATTCTTCACAATTCCTGACATTTAATCCTAGTAAAAATTCCCTGTATTAGGTCAGTTAGGATCACCATTTTATTTTAAGAATGTGAAATGTCAGAATAATACTAGAGAGTGATTTCTTTCAGCTTTTATTTCTTTCATCACATTCCCAGTGGGTCAGAAGTTTGCATAGTGTTTGGTAGCATTGCCTTTAAATTGTTTAACCTGTTGAATCTAGGGGTCATTTTTTTGGGGGTGGGAAATAACGTTCCCAAAGTAAACGGGCTATTTTTCAGGACTAGAAAATAGAATATGCATATAATTGACAGCTTAGGATAGAAAACACTCTAAAGTTTCCAAAACTGTAAAGATATTGTCTGAGTATAACAGAACTGATATTGCAGGCAAAATAATGTGAAAAATCCAATAAGGAACGCAGCGGTTTCTAAATAAGAGTCCCTTCCTAAGCTTCCCGATTGAGCAGTGAATGGAATATCAACGAGATTCCCTTTTCTATGGCTTCCTTAATGTGTCTAGTATCACAAGACATAGATTCAGGCTTTTATTTTGAAAAACGGGTGTGTACAACAACATTGCGTCAGTGTCCACCTGATGGCTCTTTGTGTATTTCTCGCGCAAAAGACAGAGGTAGCTATTTTTCCACCCAGTCTTACTGAAAAAAGCTCTGTCCCGGTTGATATATTATCGAATAGATACTTGAAAAACACTTTGAGGATTGATTATAAAAAACGTTTGCCATGTTTCTGTCGATATTATGGAGCTAATTTTGAATATTTTTCGGCGTTGTCGTGACCGCAATTTCTGGTCGTTTTCTCAGCCAAACGTGAAGAACAAACGGAGCTATTTCGCCGACAAAAATAATATTTTTGGAAAAAAGGAACATTGGCTATCTAACTGGGAGTCTCGTGAGTGAAAACATCCGAAGCTCAAAGGTAAACGATTTAATTTGATTGCTTTTCTGATTTTCGTGACCAGATTGCCTGCTGCTAGCTCGGCATAATGCTATGCTAGGCTATCGATAAATTTACACAAATGCTTGTCTTGCTTATTTTCAAAATCTGAGATGACAGGGTGATTAACAAAAGGCTAAGCTATGTTTGAATATATTTCACTTGTGATTTCATGAATATGAATACTTTCTAGTAAGATTTTTTGTCCGTTGCGTTATGCTACTTAGTGTCAGTTGATGACAATTATCCCGGATCCGGGATGGGTAGATCCAAGATTAACTTGGGTCAAACGTTTTGGGTAGCCTTCCACAAGCTCCCACAATAATTTGGGTGAATTTTGGCCCATTTCACCTGACAGAGCTGGTGTAACTGAGTCAGGTTTGTAAGGCCTCCTTGCTCGCACAAGCTTTTTCAGTTCTACCTACGACTTTGGAAGTATGCTTGGGGTCATTATCCATTTGGAAGTCCATATTCCGACCAAGCTTTTACTTCCTGTCTAATGTCTTGAGATGTTGCTTCAATATATCACATAATTTTCCTACCTCATGATGCCATCTCTTTTGTGAAGTGCAACAGTCCCTCCTGCAGCAAAGCACCCCCACAACATGATGCTGCCACCCCCGTGCTTCACGGTTGGGATGGTGTTCTTCGGCTTGCAAGCCTCCCCCTTTTTCCTCCAAACATAATGATGGTCATTATGGCCAAACAATTCTATTTTTGTTTCATCAGACCAGAGGACATTTCCCCATGTGCAGTTGCAAACCGTAGTCTGGCTTTTTTATGGTGGTTTTGGAGCAGTGGCTTCTTCCTTGCTGAGCGGCCTTTCAGGTTATGCCCATGTAGGACTCCTTTTACTGTGAAAATTAATACTTTTGTACCTGTTTCCTCCAGCATCTTCACAAGGTCCTTTGCTGTTGTTCTGGAATTGATTTGTACTTTACGCACCAATGTATGTTCATCTCTAGGAGACAGAATGCGTCTCCTTCCTGAGCGGTATGACGGCTGCGTGGTCCCATGATGTTTATACTTGTGTACTATTGTTTGTACAGATGAATGTGGTACCTTCAGGTGTTTGGAAATTGCTTCCAAGGATAACCCAGACTTGTGGAGGTCGATCATTTTTTTTCTGAGGTCTTGGCTGATTTCTTAGATTTTCCCATGATGTCAAGCAAAGAGGCACTGAGTTTGAAGGTAGGCCTTGAAATACATCCACAGGTACACCTCCAATTGACTCAAATGATGTCAATTAGCCTATCAGAAGCTTCGAAAGCCATGACATAATTTTTCAAGCTGTTTAAAGGCACAGTCAACTTAGTGTATGTAAACTTCTGACCCACTGGAATTGTGATACAGTGAATTACAAGTGAAATAATGGGTCCGTAAACAATTGTTGGAGAAATTGTCTTGTGTCATGCACAAAGTAGATGTCCTAACCGACTTGCCAAAACTATAGTTTGTTAACAAGAAATTTGTGGAGTGGTTGAAAAACAAGTTTTAATGACACCAACCTCAGTGCATTTAATCTTCCGACTTCAACTGTATGCCTTGGCCATCTGTCACCAGAACTAACCTGATTCTGGAGCAGTGCCTTAGACAGTGTTTTCCATCAACAATACGCCAAATGATGGAATTTTCTTGTGGAAGAATGGTGTCACCTTCCAATACAGTTCCAAACACTTGAAGAATCTATGCATTAAAGCTGTTCTGGCGGCTTGTGGTGGCACAACACTCTATTAAGACACTTTAAAAAAGTATTATTATTACTCGTTATGCTCCCAAACATTTTGTTGGTACAGCAACCAACATTTCGGCACGTAGTGCCTTTTTCAGGGTTGTCATTGTTCATCAAATATAAACATGTTGGGGGCTAGTCTAGTAGCTACTTGTAGAGGGCAAGAGGTCTGTGTGTGGTGTCCAGGCAGACCGTGTACCTACAGTGCTCCAATCTCATCGTCAGGGAATGCACCCTCTTGCAGATTGGCAGGGATACGCTCTGCACTTCCAGGAATTCTATATGCTTCTTTTTGTCCAACAAACGCCCACCATCAGATAAGATTTCAGTAAATATTTCTGTGTACTTAATCTACAATAAAGTGTTCCGGAGCTTTGTGCAGTTTTATTTAACACTTTCTGATGGACCCAGCTACTATTTCCCCCTCCAGATTGTTCTCAGACCTCTAATCCAATTTGTTTCAGATTTCGTCCAAGTTGTTTAATTGTAAACAGATATGGGTTTTATGCCCGTTTGAAGAGCACTGGGCTGAGACCCTGCCTCTGAAGTGAAAATCGAGATCTGCTCACTGGCGAAGAGGGTTATAGAGTACTAAAGTATGGTTGGCAGTGGCACCGCTTGAGATCCCTCTGTTGTTTGTTGTAGACAAGGAATTATCTTTGTCTTTGTTTTGCCCTGTCTTAGCTTAGTATGTTTGCCCTATTCTGTTGTGTCTTAAGTGTTCAAAACAGCCCTTAGCAGACGTCTTGATATCTGATCATGTCTAGGTGACCTGCATTTTATGGCTGTCTGTGTTTGTGTTAGTGAGCTCGTGTATTTGTGTATGGTGTTTAAGCTGTAAATAAATTATTGAATGTTTATTTTACCCTGTAGGCTATTTGTGGGAGTGGGACAGGCTTGGGTTTGTGTGTGCTTTACTGTTGCTTTGTGTGTGTTCAGTATGTAAGCTTTCCTTTTGTCAATGGGGTCAAGCTGTCAAAAGTGCGTGACTTTATTGGTTTATTCGGATCCCCATTAGCTTTTTCCGAAGCAGCAGCTATTCTTCCTGGGGTCCACACAAAACAGCATTCCATGACATGTTTAATCTCTTTAGTTGTAAGGTAATTTTGCTGTTTGCTTGATTAATTGTAGATGGAAGGGAGTTTCATGCCATCATGGCTCTGTATAATACTGTGCGTTGCTGTGGATTTGTTTTGGATCTGGGGACTGTGTAGAGACCCCTGGTGGGGTATTCAGAAAGTATTCATACTCCTTGATTTATTCCACATTTTGTTGTTACAGCCGGACACTTTTTTTCTCAATGATCCACAGACACAATAACGACAAAGTATGTTTTTAGACATTTTTGAAAATGTTTTGAAAAGGAAATATCTCATTTAAATAAGTATTCATACCCATGAGTCAATACATTGTAGAAGCATCTTTTGCTGCGATTACAGCTTTGAGTCGTCTTGGGTATGTCTGTATCAGCTTTGAACATCTGGATTTGGGGATTTTCTCCTGTTCTTCCTTGCAGATTTTCTCAAGATCAATTAAGTTAGATGGGGAGCTGTGGTGAAAAGCATCCCCATAGCATGATGCTGCCACCACCATGCTTCACGGTAGAGATGGTGTTAGAAGGTGATGAGCAGTGCCTGGTTTTCTCCGGAAATAGCACTTTGCATTTAGGCCAAAGAGTTACATTTTTGTCTCATCAGACCACAGAATATTTTGTGTTATGCTCTTGTCTATCAAATAACATTTTATTTGTTACATGTGCTGAATACAGGTGTAGATCTTAGCATGAAATGCTTACCTAACCAACAATGCAGGTAAAGAAAGAGTTAAAAAAATATTTGCTAAATAAACTAGTGCAAAATAAAAAGTAACACAACAAGATTACATAACAATAAATTGGATATATACAGGGGGTATTGGTACCAAATCTATGTGCGGGAATACAGGTTAGTCAAGGTAATTTGTAGATGTAGGTAGGGGTAAAGTGACAATGCATAGATAATAAACAGCAAGTAGCAGCAGTGTAAAAGCAAAGCGGGGGTGGTCAATGTAAATAGTCTGGGTGGCCATTTGATTAATTGTTCAGCCATCTTATGGCTTGGGGGTAGAAGCTGTTTAAGGAGCCTTTTGGACATAGACTTGGCGCTCCGGTACCATTTGCTGTGCGGTAGCAGAGAGAATAGTCTGACTTGTGTGACTGTAATATTTGACAATTCTTTGGGCCTTCCTCTGACACCGTCTAGTGATGTATTGGGCCATACTCACTACTGTCTGTAGCACCTTATGATCGGATCCCGAGCAGTTGCCATATCAGGCAGTGATGCAAGCGTTCAGGATGCTCTCGATGGTGCAGCTGTATAACTTTTTGAAGATCTGGGGACACATGCCAAATCTTTTCAGTCTCATGAGGGGGAAAGATGTTGTCGTGCCCTCTTCACGACTGTCTTGGTGTGTTTGGATCATAATAGTTCAGCCCTTCTTCTCATGTAGTCCACAATGATTTCCTTTGTCTTGCTTACATTGAGGGAGAGGTTGTTGTCCTGGCACCACACTGCCAGGTCTCTGACCTCCACCCTATTGGCTGTCTCATCATTGTCAGTGATCAGGCCTACCACTGTTGTGTCGTCAGCAAACTTAATGATGGTGTTGGAGTCGTGCTTGGCCACGCAGTCGTGGGTGAACAGGGAGTACAGGACTGAGCACACACCTCTGAGGGGCCCCGGTGTTGAGGATCAGCGTGGCAGATGTGTTGTTGCCTTCCCTTACCACCTGGGGGCGGCCCTTCAGGAAGTCCAGGATCCAGTTGCAGAGGGAGGTGTTTAGTCCCAGGGTCATTAGCTTAGTGATGAGCTTTGTGGGCACTATGGTGTTGAATGCTGAGCTGTAGTCAGTTAACAGGATTCTCACATTGGTGTTCCTTTTGTCCAGGTGGTAAAGGGCAGTGTGGAGTGCGATTGAGATTGAGTCATCTGTGGATCTGTTGGGGCAGTATGCGAAATGGAGTGGGTCTAGGGTTTCCGGGATGATGATGCCTTTCAAAGCACTTCATGGCTACTGATGTGGTTGTCATTTAGGCGCCAGACGGATTACCAGGGCTTGTACTCAGAGCATACGCGGACCAACTGACATTTTCAACCTCTCCCTGACCGAGTCTGTAATACCTACATGTTTCAAGCAGATCATAGTCCCTGTGCCCAAGAATGCGAAGTTAACCTGCCTAAATGACAACCACATCAGTAGCCAGACGGATTACCAGGGCTTGTACTCAGAGCATACGCGGACCAACTGGTAAATGTTGACCTGTTTAAAGGTCTTGCTCACATCGACTACGGAAAGCGTAATCACAAAGTCGTCCGGAACAGCTAGTGCTTTCATGCATGCTTCAGTGTTATTTGCCTTGAAGCAAGCATAGAAGGCATTTAGCTTTTTTCCGTCTGGTAGGCTTCCGTCACAGGGCAGCTTGTGGCTGTGCTTCCCTTTGTAGTCCGTAATAATTTGCAAGCACTGCCACATCCGACGAGCATCAGAGCCGGTGTAGTAGGATTGACGCTTTGCCTGTTTGCTGGCTACCTGCCCAGCAGTTAGCCAGCTAGCAAATGTCCACCGTCTACCGAATAGCAGCACTGTAGAAACTATTACACTCAACTGAAGACTTGATTAGTGTAGTGTTAGCTAGCTACATAGTTGTCTTTGCTGTCTTCGTATCCAAGATAATTGTGTAGTTTAGAGTGTGTAGTCTTAGAGTGATTATCTTAATTTACCGAGGTTAGCTAGCCAGCTATTTGTCGTCCTTAACGTAGGAGACACTGCTAGCTAGTCAACAGCTAGCCAACGTCTACCGAATAGAACTCAACAACCCGGTCGCATTCCGCTTCGCTCCACAGGTAGTATCACATTTTCATTTCATTTCATTACAGTACAACTGTTTGATTTGTTTGATCGTAGCTAGCTACATAGCTAGCTACATAGCCGTCGTTGTATCAAAGATAATTGTGTAGTCTAGAGCGATTTTCTAGGTTAGCTAGCCAGCTATTGTCGTTCTTTTAACGCAACGTAACGTAATCAACACTGCTAGCTAGCCAGCTAGCCCCCGAATAGCAGCACTGTAGAAACTATTACACTCAACGGAACGACTTGATTAGTGTAGTGTCAACAACGCAGCCACTGCCAGCTAGCCTACAAAGTCAACAACGCAGCCACTGCCAGCTAGCCTACTTCAGCAGTACTGTATCATTTTAATCATTTTAGTCAATAAGATTCTTGCTACGTAAGCTTAACTTTCTGAACATTCGAGACGTGTAGTCCACTTGTCATTCTAATCTCCTTTGCATTAGCGTAGCCTCTTCTGTAGCCTGTCAACTATGTGTCTGTCTATCCCTGTTCTCTCCTCTCTGCACAGACCATATAAACGCTCCACACCGCGTGGCCGCTGCCACCCTAATCTGGTGGTCCCAGCGCGCACAACCCACGTGGAGTTCCAGGTCTCCGGTAGCCTCTGGAACTGCCGATCTGCGGCCAACAAGGCAGAGTTCATCTCAGCCTATGCCTCCCTCCAGTCCCTCGACTTCTTGGCACTGACGGAAACATGGATCACCACAGATAACACTGCTACTCCGACTGCTCTCTCTTCGTCCGCCCACGTGTTCTCGCACACCCCGAGAGCTTCTGGTCAGCGGGGTGGTGGCACCGGGATCCTCATCTCTCCCAAGTGGTCATTCTCCCTTTCTCCCTTACCCATCTGTCTATCGCCTCCTTTGAATTCCATGCTGTCACAGTTACCAGCCCTTTCAAGCTTAACATCCTTATCATTTATCGCCCTCCAGGTTCCCTCGGAGAGTTCATCAATGAGCTTGATGCCTTGATAAGCTCCTTTCCTGAGGACGGCTCACCTCTCACAGTTCTGGGCGACTTTAACCTCCCCACGTCTACCTTTGACTCATTCCTCTCTGCCTCCTTCTTTCCACTCCTCTCCTCTTTTGACCTCACCCTCTCACCTTCCCCCCCTACTCACAAGGCAGGCAATACGCTCGACTTCATCTTTACTAGATGCTGTTCTTCCACTAACCTCATTGCAACTCCCCTCCAAGTCTCCAACCACTACCTTGTATCCTTTTCCCTCTCGCTCTCATCCAACACTTCCCACACTGCCCCTACTCGGATGGTATCGCGCCGTCCCAACCTTCGCTCTCTCTCCCCCGTTACTCTCTCCTCTTCCATCATCTTCCATCATCTCTTCCCTCTGCTCAAACCTTCTCCAACCTATCTCCTGATTCTGCCTCCTCAACCCTCCTCTCCTCCCTTTCTGCATCCTTTGACTCTCTATGTCCCCTATCCTCCAGGCCGGCCCGGTCCTCCCCTCCCGCTCCGTGGCTCGACGACTCATTGCGAGCTCACAGAACAGGGCTCCGGGCAGCCGGGCGGAAATGAGGAAAACTCGCCTCCCTGCGGACCTGGCATCCTTTCACTCCCTCCTCTCTACATTTTCCTCCTCTGTCTCTGCTGCTAAAGCCACTTTCACCACTCTAAATTCCAAGCATCTGCCTCTAACCCTAGGAAGCTCTTTGCCACCTTCTCCTCCCTCCTGAATCCTCCTCCCCCTCCCCCCCTCCTCCCTCTCTGCAGATGACTTCGCCAACCATTTTGAAAAGAAGGTCGACGACATCCGATCCTCGTTTGCTAAGTCAAACGACACCGCTGGTTCTGCTCACACTGCCCTACCCTGTGCTCTGACCTCTTTCTCCCCTCTCTCTCCAGATTAAATCTCGTGTCTTGTGACGGCCGGCCGCCCAACAACCTGCCCGCTTGACCCTATCCCCTCCTCTCTTCTCCAGACCATTTCCGGACACCTTCTCCCTTACCTCACCTCGCTCATCAACTCATCCCTGACCGCTGGCTACGTCCCTTCCATCTTCAAGAGAGCGAGAGTTGCACCCCTTCTGAAAAAACCTACACTCGATCCCTCCGATGTCAACAACTACAGACCAGTATCCCTTCTTTCTTTTCTCTCCAAAACTCTTGAACGTGCCGTCCTTGGCCAGCTCTCCCGCTATCTCTCTCAGAATGACCTTCTTGATCCAAATCAGTCAGGTTTCAAGACTAGTCATTCAACTGAGACTGCTCTTCTCTGTATCACGGAGGCGCTCCGCACTGCTAAAGCTAACTCTTTCTCCTCTGCTCTCATCCTTCTAGACCTATCGGCTGCCTTCGATACTGTGAACCATCAGATCCTCCTCTCCACCCTCTCCGAGTTGGGCATCTCCGGCGCGGCCCACGCTTGGATTGCGTCCTACCTGACAGGTCGCTCCTACCAGGTGGGGTGGCGAGAATCTGTCTCCTCACCACGCGCTCTCACCACTGGTGTCCCCCAGGGCTCTGTTCTAGGCCCTCTCCTATTCTCGCTATACACCAAGTCACTTGGCTCTGTCATAACCTCACATGGTCTCTCCTATCATTGCTATGCAGACGACACACAATTAATCTTCTCCTTTCCCCCTTCTGATGACCAGGTGGCGAATCGCATCTCTGCATGTCTGGCAGACATATCAGTGTGGATGACGGATCACCACCTCAAGCTGAACCTCGGCAAGACGGAGCTGCTCTTCCTCCCGGGGAAGGACTGCCCGTTCCATGATCTCGCCATCACGGTTGACAACTCCATTGTGTCCTCCTCCCAGAGCGCTAAGAACCTTGGCGTGATCCTGGACAACACCCTGTCGTTCTCAACTAACATCAAGGCGGTGGCCCGCTCCTGTAGGTTCATGCTCTACAACATCCGCAGAGTACGACCCTGCCTCACACAGGAAGCGGCACAGGTCCTAATCCAGGCACTTGTCATCTCCCGTCTGGATTACTGCAACTCGCTGTTGGCTGGGCTCCCTGCCTGTGCCATTAAACCCCTACAACTCATCCAGAACGCCGCAGCCCGTCTGGTGTTCAACCTTCCCAAGTTCTCTCACGTCACCCCGCTCCTCCGCTCTCTCCACTGGCTTCCAGTTGAAGCTCGCATCCGCTACAAGACCATGGTGCTTGCCTACGGAGCTGTGAGGGGAACGGCACCTCAGTACCTCCAGGCTCTGATAAGGCCCTACACCCAAACAAGGGCACTGCGTTCATCCACCTCTGGCCTGCTCGCCTCCCTACCACTGAGGAAGTACAGTTCCCGCTCAGCCCAGTCAAAACTGTTCGCTGCTCTGGCCCCCCAATGGTGGAACAAACTCCCTCAAGACGCCAGGACAGCGGAGTCAATCACCACCTTCCGGAGACACCTGAAACCCCACCTCTTTAAGGAATACCTAGGATAGGATAAAGTAATCCTTCTCACCCCCCCTTAAAAGATTTAGATGCACTATTGTAAAGTGGCTGTTCCACTGGATGTCATAAGGTGAATGCACCAATTTGTAAGTCGCTCTGGATAAGAGCGTCTGCTAAATGACTTAAATGTAATGTATGTAAATGGCATAGGATTTCTTATAAGCATCTGGATTAGTGTCCTTGCTCCTTGAAAGCGGCAGCTCTAGCCTTTAGCTCGGTGCGGATGTTGCCTGTATCCCATGGCTTCTGTTTGGGATATGTACGCACGGTCACTGTGGGGACGACGTTGTCGATGCACTTATTGATGAAGCCGGTGACTGAAGTGGTATACTCTTGTATGCCATAGGACGAATGCCATAGGACAAATCACGGAACGTATTCCAATCTGTGCTCGCAAAACAGCACCCTTACGTAGCATCCGCATCATCTGACCACTACCATATTGAGCGAGTCACTGGTACTTTCTGCTTTATTTTTTACTTGTAAGCAGGAATCAGGAGGATAGAATTATGGTCAGATTTCCCAAATGGAGGGTGAGGGAGAGCTTTGTATGTGTCTCTGTGTGTGGAGTAAAGGTGGTCTAGAGTTACTTTTTTTTCTTTGGTGGCACATGTGACATGCTGGTAGAAATGAGATAAAACAGATTTGTTTGCCTGCATTAAAAACCCTGACCACTAGGAACGCTGCTTCCGGATGGGCATTTTCTTGTTTGCTTATGCCCTTATACAGCTCATTGAGTGCGGTCTTAGTGCCAGCATTGGTTTGTAGTGGTAAATGGACGGCTACGAATAATATAGATGAGAACTCTCTTGGTAGATAGTGCGGTCTACAGCTTATCATGACGTACTCTACCTCAAGCGAGCAATACCTCGAGACTTCTTTAATATTAGACATCGCGCACCAGCTATTGACAAATAGACACACACCCCCGCCCCTCATCTTACCAGATCTGTCCTGCCGATGCACAGAACCCCGCAAGCTCTATATTATCTGTGTCGTCGTTCAGCCACGACTCTGTGAAGCAAGATATGACAGTTTTTAATGACCCGTTGGTAGGATAGTCTCGACCGTAGACCATCCAGTTTGTTTTCCAGTGATTGCATGTTGGCCAATAGAACCGATGGTAGTGGTGATTTACTCACTCGCCTACAAATCCTCACAATGTACCCCGATCTTCGCCCCCGGTATCTCTGTCTTTTCTTCACGTGAATGACTGGGATTTCGGCCTGGTCTCCAGGAAGCAGTATATCCTTTGTGTTGGACTCATTAAAGAAAAATATTTGTCCAGTTCGAGGTGAGTAATCTCTGTACTTTTCTGTCTTAAGAGACATTAGCAGCAACTTTATGTACAAATAATGCGGAATATAACTAACAAAATAGCACAGTTGGTTAGGAGCCCTTAAAACGGTAGCTATCTCCTCCGACGCCATTATATAATCGGCGCCATTTCACGTGCCTTTTTGCAAACTCGTGCTGTCGTGTCTTTTTCTTAGGATTGGCTTCCGTCTGACCTCTCTCCCATAAAGCCCCGATTCGTGAAGTGCTGTAGAAACTGTCCTTCTGGCAGGTTCTCCCATCTCCCTCAATGAACTCTGTGGTTCATTGGGTTCTTGGTCACCTCTCTGAACAAGGTCCTTCTTGCCCGGCTGCTCAGTTTGGTCGGACAACCAGCTCTAGGCAGTCTTGGTAGTTTAAATGTATGTGTTTCAATTTCTCAATGATGGAGACCACTGTGCTGTTGGAAACTTTCAACACTCTAGAAATTGTTTTATACCCTTCCACAGATGTATGCCTCATCAAAATTCTACACTACATGACCAAAGGTATGTGGACACCTGTTCGTCAAACATCTCATTCCAAAATCATGGGCATTAATATGGAGATGATCCCCCTGTAGCTGCTGTAACAGCCTCCGCTCTTCTGGGAAGGCTTTCCACTAGATGTTGGAACATTGCTGCGGGGACTTGCTTCAATTCAGCCACGAGCATTAGTGAGGACGGGCACTGATGTTGGGCGATTAGGCCTGGCTCGCAGTCGGCGTTCCAATTCATCCCAAAGGTGTTCAATGGGGTTTTATGTCAGGGCTCTGTGCAGACCAGTCAAGTTCTCCCACATTGATCACATTGACCATTTCTCGCTTTGTGCACAGGGGCATTGTCATGCTGAAACAGGAGAGGGCCTTTCCCAATCCTCTTTGTTAACATCACACACACTGTCAGGCATTTCACACACAAATATCTAGATACTGACTGTTACTTCTTGGTGGCCTACAGCAATACACTAAAATAATAGACTTTACATGAGGCGGGTGAACCTGCAACCACAACACTTCAATAACACTTGACATGAGATCTTTTCTAAGAATTACAGGGATATGGCTCTGATATGGTGCCTACGGAAAGAACCCTCAACTTTTTCCAAATTATGTTGCGTTACAGCCTTATTCTAAAATGTATTAAATCAATTTTTTCCTCATCAATCTACACACAAAACCCCATAATGACAAAGCAAAAACAGGTTTTTAGAAACTTTTGCTAATTTATTTTAAAAAATTAAGTAACGTAAATGTCACATTTACATAAGTATTCAGACACTTTACTCAGTACTTTGTTGAAGCACCTTTGACAGCGATTACAGCCTTGAGTCTTCTTGGGTATGACGCTACAAGCTTGGCACACCTGTATTTGGGGAGTTTCTTCCATTCTTCTCTGCAGATCCTCTCCAGGTTGGATGAGGAGCATTGCGGCACAGCTATTTTCAAGTCTCTCCAGAGATGTTCGATCCGGTTCAAGTCTGAGCTCTGGCTGGGCCACTCAAGGACATTCAGAGACTTGTCCCGAAAGTAATTCCTGCGTTGTCTTGGCTGTGTACTTAGGGTGGTTGTCCTGTTGAAAGGTGAACCTTCGCCCCAGTCATAGGTCCTGAGTGCGAAGTTTCTTCCAGACGTGACTCTTGGCATTAAGGTCAAAGAGTTCAATCTTGGTTTCATCAGACCAGAGAATCTTGTTTTTCATGGTCTAAGAGTCTTTAGGTGTATTTTCGCAAACTCCAAGCTGTCATGTGCCTTTTCCAGAGGAGGGGCTTCCATCTTTCCACTCTACCAGAAAAGTCTGATTGGTGGAGAGTCGCAAAGATGGTTATCCATCTGGAAGGTTCTCCCATCTCCACAGATGAACTCTAGAGCTCTGTCAAAGTGACCATCGGGTTCTTGGTCACCTCCCTGACCAAAGCCCTTCTCTCCCGATTGCTCAGTTTGGCCAGGCAGCCAGCTCTAGGAAGAGTCTTTGTGGTTCCAAACTTGTTTCATTTAAAAAAGATAGGGACCTTCAATGCGGCAGAAATGTTTTGGTACCCTTCCCCAGATCTGTGCCTCGACTCAATCCTGTCTTGGAGCTCTACGGACAATTCCTTCAACCTCGTGGCTTGGTTTTTGCACTGACATGCACTGTGAACTGTGGAACCTTTATATAGACAGGTGTGTTCCTTTCCAAATCATGTCCAATCAATTGATTTTACCACAGGGGACTCCAATCAAGATGTTGAAACATCTCAAGGATGATCAATAGACACAGAATGCACCTCAGCTCAATTTTGAATTTCATGGGTCAAAATTCATTTGAATTTCATACTTATGTAAATAAAGTATTTAAGTTCAGATTTTTTGCAAAAAAAACAAACCTGTTTTCACTTTTTCATTATGGGGAATTGTGTGTAGATTGATGAACATTTTTTATTTAATATACGTTTTAGAATAAGGCTGAAACGTAACAAAGTGTGGAAAAAGTGAAGGGGCCTTCTATCTATCTCTCTCACTCACTCACTCACTCACTCACTCACTCACTCACTCACTCACTCACTCACTCACTCACTCACTCACTCACACACCTCCCCTATAGGCATTCCTGTCTCTTCTGTAGTTGTTATATCCTTGTATTGCTAAAGGAATTATCTAAGTGTCTCTGAAATGGATAATATATGAATTAGAGGTCGATGGTTTAATCGGAATGGCCGATTTTCAAGTTTTCATAACAATCGGTGATCTGCATTTTTGGATGCCGATTATGGCCGATTATGGCAGATTATATTGCAATCCACGAGGAGACTACATGGCAGGCTGACCATCTGTTACATGAGTGCAGGCAGCAAGGAGCCATGGTAAGTTGCTAGCTAGCATTAAACTTCTCTTATAAAAAACAATCTTAACAATAATCACTAGTTAACTACACACGGTTGATGATATTACTAGTTTAACTAGCTTGTCCTGCATTGCATAAAGTCAATGCAGTGCCTGAAATTGTGTCACTTCTCTTGCGTTCAGTGTAAGCAGAGTCAGGGAATATGCGGCAGTTTGGGTCGCCTGGATCGTTGCGAACTGTGTGAAGACCATTTCTTTACATAATTATGGCATAACATTGAAAGTTGTGCAATGTAACAACACTGTGTCCAACACTGTTTTTTGCATTATTTAAACCAAATTGAACATGTTTCATTATTTATTTTCAGACTATAAATGGATTTTATTTATGTATTATATTAAGTTAAAATACAAGTGTTCAATTGTTCATTTAGTATTGTTGTAATTGTCATTATTACAAATATATATATAAAATCGGGCCGATTAATCGGTATCTGCATTTTTTGGTCCTCCAATAATAATAATGAAAAATCATAATTGGTCGCCACTAATATGAATGCTTTCTGATATTAGCAAGTTATTGATTTCATGAACCGTATTTCTAAGGTTGCTTGTATACTTTTCCCTCTAAGTCCTTTCCCGTGTAGCTTATCAGAGATTGACTTAATATGGAAAAAAATATATATACATTATTCAGCACCCCATGAATCAGTTGTTAGTGTGTGTGCCCTGTGAGGTTCACTCTATAAAGCCTCATGCTTGGCTCTCTCATTCCTTCCAGAGTGATCATTTCTGTTGTGAATGGGTCAGGCTGCAGTGCTCAGTGTTACTGAGAATCAGGGCCATCGATTATTTTGGCAGACAGCAAGCTGACCTGCTTTCTTCCCTCTATGGTGACATCTCTCCATCTGTCTGCGCTGGGTCAAGATGAGCTGGGGAAAATTTAAGGTCTTGCTGTAATGATATAGAGAGAGGAGGAATGTGGCCCACAGCTCTTCATCTTCGATCACCCCTCACCACTTTCGATGACTAATTTCTTCACAGACGGGCACCATGGGAGATGCAGTTTATCTTTATCGACGTGGCTGTTCTTATGTTCATTCATGCACTATGCTACTTAGCGAGCGGAAACGCTGCCTCTTATGCTTCTTTGCTTTATTATTATTATTCAGGGATGTTTTAGGACATGTTTTATTAAGTTTGGGTTGATTAAATGACTACATTTTACATTGTGAACGACGGTCTTAAAAGCAAATCTCATGTTAAAGATATGGGACTCATACTCCATGAAATAAATACAACCAGTCAGGTTGTGCTAAAACAGAAACCATTGAAACATTCCATGGAAGGTTCAGGCCATAATGCCTATTAATGACTCCAAACCCCCCCCAAAATCTAAACATTATTATTTCAGCTGTATCTCTTCCCATGGTCTAAATGCACCTGTCCTGTATCCTGTCTCCAGTGCTGTTGTCCCAGACAGAGGCGGACTATTCTCTCTGACAGCTGCTGACAGCTGCTGCCCTCCCCAAGAAATTATTCTCTCACCATCCCTCTTCCTGGCTCTCTCCTGTTTTCTCTCTACCTCTAACACATTGACTCTAAAAAATACTCCTCTTCCCACACTCCTCCTCTCCCGACAGGTGGAATCAGGGTTCTTCCATGAGAGTGATGCTAAGATCGTGGGGAAGTCGATCCGGGACCGCGTAGCACTTATTAAATGGAGGCGGGAGAGGACTGTGTCGGCCCTACCCCCAGTGAACCAGGGAGAGGCAGGACTCGGGGCCCAGGCCACCCTAGCCCAGGGGACCTCTGCTGGGGCTACACAGGCAGGACAGCCCCCTTTGATTGAGCCCAACGAGCCAGAAGCAGACCAGCACGCCAGGCTACGTAACCTTCCGGCCAGCGCAACCTCTGTCACATGTGAGACACCACTGACACGCACATCATGTGGAAAGACACGCAACATGTAAAACTCCACAAGACCCCACAACACATCTCCTTCCTGTCACACATTCACATACATTTGATACAGTGGTCTCTGTGTCATTAGTTGAATTGATCTTTGACAGAAGTGTTTATATTATGGGGGTTTGTACTTTGTTTATTTGTGTCTAATGTGTAACCGCTCTTTGTCACTTTGTTCTAGTTGCCTGTGTGGTTAAAGACTAACCTCCATCTCTGTTTGTCTATGTAGCAGACAGTACCTTTGACAGCGGCCTGGGCTCCGCTGTGTTTTCTGACTCCCACAGCAGCCAGCACAATGTCCTCTACCAGTCCCAAGTGGAGCCCATCACCATGGCAACGCAGCAGGTCTGTACCACACACATACAGATGTACACTTCATGTACACTTCATGTACACTCAAGACATGTGAACTGCGCAGAGGGTCATTAACATGCATACACTACACACACATACTGGACACATGCACATACATCCTCATTTACATAGAGATATGCATTACATGCACATACATGTATGTTACATATGCTCACAAACATGGTTATTTGCCTTTATCCATAAATCCGTATCAACATGTCTGCTAACATTGGCACATGTATGTTTATGCGCAACGTATACTGATTTAACACACACACACACACACACACACACACACACACACACACACACACACACACACACACACACACACACACACACACACACACACACACACACACACACACACACACACACACACACACACACACACACACATTTACTCAGAATTCCCCAATTCATCTCTATCCCACTTCATTATCATGTTTTTGTTGTGCATATGTGTTTTGGTTGTGTGCCTTTTGAGTAAGGTGTGTTTTGTCTGTGGGTCCCTGTATGGGCTCAGCGTCAGTGTTTGGCTTCAACACGTCCCCGATCCTGTGAAAGGGGCGAGGGGTGGAAAGCAGCCCTGGGGCCAGAGTTCCGAGTGTGTGCAGGGACACGGAGAGGGAGTGCCTCGGTCATTGACACTCTTAGGGGCAACAACGACATCCCTCTTCATATGCCCCTGCAACCTATTACCTCTGGGTCCTGCAGCCAACAGAGAGCTTCCAGTCCCTCCCCCACATCACCAGACGACCAGTCAGAGAGCAGCCCCTCTGAGTCCCGCTCTGAGGCCGAGGACGGCTTCCCTTCCCCGAGTGCATTTCCTGCCCCCCTCCTCCTGGCCCCCACATACTCTGAGGCCCGACGTCATAGTGACTCTTCTATAGAATCTCCGACATTGGAAGCCACCAATGGAAGTAGGTTGAAGTCTGTGTCAGTGGAGGCAGCAGTGGGGCGGAGGCACTCGGACCTTAGCACGCTGCACAGCCTAAACTCTGCCCTTCAACATCATCACCACCAAGGTGCACCCAGAAACCACCTGTGCCAAGCCTGCCTCTCTCTGCTGCTGAAGTCACGAGAAGGGGGGCACAAGAAGCACACTGCTTTTCCCTTTCCACCACACCCCTGTGCTTGCCCCCACCGGCACCACCACTTCTCCAGTGGGATGACGACAACTGCAGGGTTAGGAGGGATGAAAGGTCCAAGTCATACAGGAAGTGACTTCTCTGACCTCTCCTTATTACAAAAGAACCTGATGAACATCATCAGCCGTAAAACCACCCCATCCAACCAGGGCCAAGCCTCCCTCCTCCACCTGCATAGTCTGAAGTTAACCCAGAGAGGCAGCTTCAGTGGTGACCACACAGCACCCCCTCTAGCCAGGCCCACACAGGACCACAAGGCCAGCTACTGTGCTGGGGAGCACCGAGCCACCGGGCCTCCGGGAGTGGTAGGTCCCACAGGGAGACTAGGGCTGCATCTCAATGGTCTGAAGTGTCTTTCTCTCCATGTCTCCTTTCCTTCAACTGCACTGAACTGATAACAAAGGATAGGTGAACTTACTGTTGATACCAACAATGATTGTGCTTTCACCTGTCCAGTTCCATGATGTCAGTGCAGATTTGGTAAAGCAGATGAGAGCGTTCTGCTTTAGACTACTGAGAGGCTCCCAGACCCCTACCCTCAGCTCAAACTCTCACCTGTAGAACTGACTCCTCCCAGCTTATAGAAGGCGCTACTTTGCATAAGATGGAGCTGATGATTGCGCTAGACCTCACTCCCTCTTTGGGCCAGTAGAGGGCGCTCTGTTTTAATGCAGCCATAGGACTGGGCCCTGCTCTCTCTCTTCCGCTCAGCTTCAAACTACCATAGAAGTCCATGGTCCCTCCACTGATTCTGTTTGTGCGCTTTGGGGCAAGCTGGTTGTCTGGAGGGCCATAGATGCTGCTGTCTACACTAACTCTCTAACCCTTTGCCAACTTCAGCTAGCCTGTTTTAATGTCAGCGTCTTCTGTTTCTACTTCACTGACCAAATGCCAAAAACGCAAAACCCGCCTTTTTACACCCACTCATATCTCCCTGCCCATGGAACGTCTTCAGTGAATGGACAGATGGCTGTGGCAAACGAAGGGAATGAATTATGTCTGTGTGTCCCCTCTTCCCCATCCTCTGCCTCGGCACACCTGCTGCCTCTTCTGTTAAGCCTGCTCATTGTTTGGGTGTTTTTACAACTTTATTTTAATCCTTCATCCACGCATTATCATTGACATCCTTTGTTTTTGTCAACTGAACATTTCGGCTCATGTTTTTCTCTTGAACAGGATGTCTAGCTATTATTGTTCTAGTTTGTAGATTTAGATATTTGTGTTCATTCATAATATTTTTACATCACTGTCAAATACAGACATTTTTAACGGGGGCCTAAAAGCGCCGCCCAGAGAAGTGACTATCTCTGTCTGTCCTCTAACATGTCTCCATCTCTCCTCTCAGCCCAGTGCTGTGCATGCATTGCTCCAGAACCAGTCATCTCTCCAGGGCCAGCCTGCCTCTGCCCCAGCCCTGCACACGCCCCTGCACTACCTCCAGCCTGGCCACAGCTATCCCGTCAGTCCCCTGGCAGGCTACTCAGCTGCAGCTCTACAACACACCCCAGCCTCAGCAACTTACACAGCATCAAACATTCCTCTGCAACATAACAATACTGGACATAGCTACCCAGGTCCAGCTCTGCAAAAGACAGCAACAGCAGCAAGTCATTCAACTGCAAATGTACCACTTCAACAGCCTGCAGCAAGCTTTTCAGCAGCTACCCTGCCCCTGCAACAGCCACACACTGCAGCAAGCTATACTGCAGCAACTATGCCAATCCAACAGACACCAACTCCACAGAGCTACAGTGCCCCAACTCAGCAACAAATGACTCAAACTGCTGCAAGCTACCCAGCTCCAATTCTGCAACAGACCCCAACAGCAGCAAGCTTCTCAGCAGCAGTAGCCATGCCTGTCCAACATACTGTATTGGCAGCTAGCATAGGAACTGCAACAATACCCTCACAACCAGCTGCACAGAGCTACCCAGCTCCAGTGGAGCATCTGCAACATCTCGCTCCCCCACAGAGCTATGCATCTGTAGCCCCAACTGTGGTCCACACTGTACCTATACCCAGTCTCCCTACTCAGGATCCCAGTGTCGCAACACAGCCTCTAGCTGCTGCTGTGCTTCCCCCAGTCCAGCCTTGCCCAGCGCCACACAGCCTCCCAGCCACAGCCATGCCTCCCAGTCTGCAGCCAGGCCAGTCTAGTCCCATGCATCACAGCCAACAGACTGTGCCGGTCCCCATTCAACAGCAACATAGCCAGCCAATGCCCCAGCCCTCAGCACAACACAGCCAACAGCCTGTTCAGGCCCCCATTCAGCAGCACAACCAGCAAACTGTGCAGGTCCCCCTACCCAAACACAGCCAGACAATGGCCCAGCCCACTGTCCAACAGGCTCCAGTCGTCCAGAGCTATCAGTCACCTGCCCATAATGTGCAGCAAGGTTCAACCCTCCAGAGTTACCCCAACGCTGCACCCCTAATGGGGCAACCGAACACTGCTTCACAGAGCTACACACCCACAGCCCCACACATAAAACAACAGGCTGCACCGGTACAAGGCTACACGCCAACGAAACCCAGTGTGATGGGTCAGGCCTGTCCATCTGCTCCACAGCAGGCTGCAGCCCCTAAGACCTACCCAGTGGCCCCCATAGTGCAACAACAGACTGGGACTGCCACTCCACAGCACAGCCAGGCCCAGGCAGCTACACTACCACTAGGCCAACAGGTGAGTTTAGATATAGGAGTCAGCCTGAGGTTGACGCTGTGCACTTCTAACCCTTTATCATCAAGGATCTGTTGATGCTCAGTTGCAAGTACCTTGCTCAGGCTGACCTGAAAAGTAGTGCCATTTCCATTGAACCTGGTGGAGAGTAACCGTACAGTAGTACAGTGTTCCCCTTTTGAGTCAAGTTTCAGTTCTCTGAGTTTCAGTTCTCTGACCCTGTGTTTTCATTCTTCATAGAACCAACCCTATGTCTTCAACGCAGTTTTCCTGAACCAGGTAGATCTCCCTTCCTCTCAATACACACGGTCTAAATAAGCTAAATAACACTGTCAGAGGGAGAGAAAACGAATACACATTCTCTGTCAGATAAACATTTATTTATGACAATGCTGTTGGTTTGTTTTGGTGCTCCTGGGATGAGGACCAGCTGTGTAAGTGTATTGTATGTTAGGTGAATCACCAAACTACTAGTAGCCTAATAAACAGGAGTTTCCTCCGAGTGTGGCCAAATGGAGAGATATTGGATACTATAATGAAAACAATAATAGTTGTTTTATCCGCTGCATCCGCCAGTCCCTCAGGCCTGTTTTGTCTGTGGAGTGTGCAGCAGTAACAGTAGCAGATGCTGGCTGACTCCTGGCACAGAGACAGGGACAAGATGGGAAATGTGGGCCTGATTTTTGATTTGGGTCAATAGCAGGAAAAGAAGATGTCCAATTGAGAGATGTAACCGGAGACCTAGCCTCATCCCACTTAATTTCTCCCCTCTCTCTCCCTCTCTTTCTCTCTCGTTCTATTTTTCTATCTTGCACTCCCTCGCTTGTGCTGTCTGTAGAATTTTCCTGCTGCTCAAAGCCTTTCCCAGCACCACCAATCATCATCTAGTCTGCCTTCCCAGGCCTCTGTCCCTCAGCAGCTGCAGCCACTGCAGATCTCCACCTCTCTGCCACCAACACACCTTTCCCAGGTAACCCCTCCCCTCTCACTTTTACTGCTACCTGTGATGGATTATTCTTTATTCCTTGTCTCTTTCTTTTTGGTACCATATGTAGCCAACTCTATATAGGTAGATGTGCTTATAGCATTTGACAACTAAAAAGTATCAAGGACTTTGGTTCTTAATTGAGCAGCTATTGGGATATATCTTTCTTTCTCTCTAATGGCATCAAATACACCATAGTACACAGCTTTTTTGTCAAAAGTTGTGCACTGTATTGGAAATATGCCATTTTTTGCAATTTGCCTTTTGCTTGCCTGATCGGTCTGCAGTATGGAGGTTCCAAACTACAAACCCTGGTCTCTGATTGCTTTCTTATTCTACCCTTTTCTTATCCTCCTCCCAGTTTTCCTCACCGTATCCCAACATTCAAGTGGTGAACTCTCTGACTGGATGTGACACCTACACTCAGCCCTGCCCTGTTCCCCAGTCCTACCCTTCCTCTCTGCCCCCTCTCTACCTCTCCCCAGGCCAGCCTGCCACTCTGCCCCTCTCTGTCTCGTCCCTCGCCCCCTTGCATATAGAGAATGCTCTGGCGCCCCCACCTCTGTGCCCCCGATATCCTCACACCCCCCTTCTGGCCATGACAGCACCCACACTGCCACAGCATCAGCAGATGTACCCGCTGCTCTGCAACAGAGTGTTATGACACACACACACCCTCACACACAGCTCCCCACTCTCACACACCCGGTTCACTCACACCTTGCCTCACTGCCTGGACAACAGAACACACAACTGCAGAATACACACCACATGCACCCAAACCCTTTTCAACACGTCACACACCCCACATACTCACACCCTGCTGCTGCACCTGAACTTGCTCTGCCGAGCTTTCTGCTCTTAAGACAGGTAAATATAAGAGGAGGACTGGAATGGAACAAAGGTTTTTGTGTACATAGCTATTATTTTTCTGTTTTTATAGACATGATAATATATAACTGTGAGTTTGTGTATACAATACACTTACACAAACCAATGCCTAGGTTTACCTCCACTGTACACACATCCTACCATACCCTTGTCTATACATTATGCCTTGAATCTATTCCACCACGCCCAGAAATCTGCTCCTTTTACTCTCTGTTCCGAACACACGAGATGACCAGTTATTTTAGCCTTTAGCCGTACACTTATCCTACTCCTCCTCTGTTCCTCTAGTGATGTAGAGGTTAACCCAGGCCCTGCAGCCCCCTGCACCACTCCCATTCCCCAGCCGCTCTCATTTGTTGACTTCTGTAACCGTAAAAGCCTTGGTTTCATGCATGTTAACATTAGAAGCCTCCTCCCTAAGTGTGTTTTATTCACTGCTTTAGCACACCAATCCGGATGTTCTAGCCGTGTCTGAATCCTGGCTTAGGAAGGCCACCAAAAATCCAGAAATTTCCATCCCTAACTATAACATTTTCCGACAAGATAGAACTGCCAAAGGGGGCGGAGTTGCAATCTACTGCAGAGATAGCTTGTAGAGTTCTGTCACACTATCCAGGTCTGTGCCCAAACAATTTGAGCTTCTACTTTTAAAAATCCACCTTTCCAGAAACAAGTCTCTCACCGTTGCCGCTTGTTATAGACCCCCTTCAGCCCCCAGCTATGCCCTGGACACCATATGTGAATTGATTGCCCCCCATTTATCTTCAGAGCTAGTGCTGTTAGGTGACCTAAACTGGGACATGCTTAACACCCCGGCCATCCTACAATCTAAGCTAGATGCCCTCAATCTCACACAAATTATCAAAGAACCTACCAGGTACAACCCTAAATCCGTAACCATGGGCACCCTCTTAGATATCATCCCGACCAACTTGCCCTCTAAATACACCTCTGCTGTTTTCAACCAGGATCTCACCGATCACTGCCTCATTGCCTGCGTGTGTAATGGGTCCGCTGGCAAATTATCACCCCTCATCACTGTCAAACACTCCCTTAAACACTTCAGCGAGCAGGCCTTTCTAATCAACCTGGCCCAGGTATCCTGGGAGGATATTGACCTCATCCTGTCAGTAGAGGAAGCCTGGTTACTCTTTAAAAGTGCTTTCCTCACCATCTTAAATAAGCATGCCCCATTCAAAAAATGTAGAACTAAGAACAGATATAGTCCTTGGTTCACCCCAGACTTGACTGCCCTTGACCTGCACAAAAACATCCTGTGGCATTAGCATCGAATAGCCCCCGCAATATGCAACTTTTCTGGGAAGTCAGGAACCAATATAGTCAGTCAGTTAGGAAAGCTAAGGCTAGCTTTTTCAAACAGAAATTTGCATCCTGTACACTAATTCCCAAAAGTTTTGGGACACTGTAAAGTCTATGGAGAATAAGAGCACCTCCCAGCTGCCCTCTGCACTGAGGCCAGGAAACACTTTCACCACCGATAAATTTACGATAAACGATCATTTCAATAAGCATTTTTCTATCCCTACCCCGGCCAACATCTCAGCACCCTCTGCAGCAACTTTCCCAAGCGCCCCGCTTCTCCTTCACCCAAATCCAGACAGCTGATGTTCTGAAAGAGCTGCAAAATCTGGATCCCTACAAATTATCTTGGCTAGACAATCTGGACCCTCTCTTTCTAAAATTATCCTCCAAAATTGTTGCAACCCCTATTACAAACCTATTCAACCTCTCTTTCGTATCGTCTGAGATCCCCAAAGATTGGTAAGCTTCCGCGGTCATACCCTTCTTCAAAGGTGGAGACACTCTATACCCAAACTGTTATAGACCTATATCCATCCTGCCCTGCCCTTCTAAAATCTTCGAAGGCCAAGTTAACAGATCACCGACCATTTAGAATCCCACCGTACCTTCTCCACTATGCTATCTGGTGTCCGAGCTGGTCATGGGTGCACCTCAGCCACGCTCAAGGTCCTAAACTATATGATAACTGCCATCGATAAAAGACGGTACTGTGCAGCCGTCTTCATCGACCTGGCCAAGGTTTTCCACTCTGTCAATCACCACATTCTTAATGGCAGACTCAATAGCCTTGGCTTCTCAAATGACTTCCTCGCCTCGTTCACCAACTACTTCTCTGATAGAGTTCAGTGTGTCAAATCGGAGGGCCTGTTGTCCGGACCTCTGGCAGTCTCTATGGGTGTTCCAAAGGGTTCAATTCTCAGGCTGACTCTTTTCTCTGTATATATCAATGATGTCGCTCTTGCTGCTGGTGATTCTCTGATCCACCTCTACGCAGACGAAACCATTCTGTATACATCAGGTCTTTCTTTGGAAACTGTGCTAAGAAACCTCCAAACAAGCTTCAATGCCATACAACACTCCTTCTGTGGCCTCCAACTGCTCTTAAACGCTAGTAAAACTAAATGCATGCTCTTCAACCGATTGCTGCCCGCGATGTCATTTGCAAAATAGTCTGGATGTAGTCTATCACAGTGCCATCCATTTTGTCACCACCGCCCCATATACACTACCCCATATACTACCCCCATATACTACCCACCACTGCGACCTGTATACTCTCGTTGGCTGGCCCTTACTACATATTCGTCGCCAAACCAACTGGCTCCAGGTCATCTATAACATCTTCTATATTTACTTCCTTTTGGAAAGTTAAACAGCCCCACAACATCACAGATCCACCACCATACTTCAGTTGATCACCATGTCTCTTGTTATGCCACACCCACCTGGTGTTTGTTGCCAAAAAGCTCTATTTTAGTCTCATCAGACCATAGAACCTGGTTCCAATCTAAGTTCCAATGACATAGATTTGTCTGTTGTGTTATTGACTGTACGTTTGTGTATGTGTAACTCTGAGTTGTTTTTGTCGCACTGCTTTACTTTATCTTGGCCAGGTCGCAGTTGTAAATGAGAACGTGTTCTCAACTGGCCTACCTGATTAAATAAAGAATAAATATTTCAATAAATGTTGAGTCCTCCACCAATATAATATATGCCCCTCCCTACATCAGCAGGTCCAGCAGCAGGCCAAGGCCCAGCTTCCAGATGCCATCCCCTTTGCACAGCCTAATCAGCCTTCCCAGCCTGCAGTTTTCTCCCCTCCAATACAGACTGTGTCGGACCCTGGCACAGGTGCTGCCGCAACCCAGCTTGACCTCAACCAGAACCCCAGCCAAACCCAGTCCAAGCATCAGCATCAGGCCCAAGGCCAGAGCCAACCACAGGCTCCAGCTCCACTATCCCCTGACTCCCAGACAGCAGCCCCTTGGACTGCCAGCACCAGCCTGACTCAGCAGAACCAGGCCGGTGAGAGCAGATACTCAGGGACCACACTCACCTCGGGACAGGCTCAAACAGAGTCCAATCTGGAGGTATGGAGGACTGACCTGTCCGATACGTCCCCTCCCTAAGCCCTTGAATCTCAGTCCCTCAATTCTCCCCTTTCTCAGCCCCTCCCTGACCCTCCCTCTACTTTTCCCTAAAACAACATCTCCAATATCTCTGTACCCAAAGTATCCTCCCCAACTTTCCCTGCACACTCATCTCCGTTTATGCCCCAACCCTTCTGAACATACTCACTTTTTTTTTGTTTTGTCTGCAGGATCCTGGTGCAGAGAAGCAGGCTTCAGGGGCCAGCTACTCCTACGACAGGTATGAGCTGACTCAACTCTTCAACTCTTCTGATGGCTATCTAGTGCAGAGATTTGGTGGTGTGTTAGGAGAGACCATGGAGAGTTCAGTGATGCCTATCATTCTCGTCTCTCAGGATGAGGATAATATAACAACCTCAGACATAAAGGCATAGTTGGGCAACAGGGAAACCTTGGTAAAACTCCGGCCAAACCGTAGGCATGAATGGTGAACTGACAGTGCATACAGCTCACTCACTCGCTTTGCGGACATAAGGGCAACCAGTAAAGCGGTCGGTCTTAAAGGAGAGATATTTAATCTCCTCGTTTTCCAGCAGCTCAAAAGGCTGCTGTAAAATAGCTTCAAGCACAATAGACAGATCCCATGACGGGACTAAAGGCTTTGGAACTGGATATAAGCAACATAATGGGGTGTTTTCCCAACATGTTATTGTTGAAGCCTATTTGACCGGTCGAGATAGCAGCAAGATAGGCCTTAACAGTGGAGAAAGCCTTCCATAAGGTTCGTCAGAAAGCATAAAACCTTGGATACAGAGCATTGGTAAGGAATGATCTGTTTTTGGTCATACCACTTCTCAAAAATGCACCACTTGTTTCCATACAGTGAGTGTGTAGAAGGAGCCCTGGCACTCTGGATAGACTCTATGACTCCGAGAGGCAGGCCTAACCTCTCACATGCCAGACCCAGAGGGCCATCGAGGGACTACCAAGATGAGGGATGAGCCTTCTTCCTTCACTCTGGCTAGAGTGGGGGAGTAAGAGGCTTAGAAGAGGAAAAGCGTAAAGCAACACCCTTGACCATGGGTGTGCCAGTGTGTCCAACCCCAGTGGTGCATCTCCTGCTAGTGCAAAGAACAACGGGCAGCGCACGTTTTCTTGCGCTGCGAAGAGCTCGACAGATGCTTGACCGTATCTCTCTGACATCTGTTTCACCACTTGGGGATGAAGTTTCCATTCCCTTTTAAGGGGATTCCCCGTGGACAATAAGTCCGCTGCTACGTTTAGTACGCCCCAGGACATGAGTGATGTGGTGTGCTCTGCTTCACAGAATAATCCTGATGGCTAGTTCGTAAGCGCAGGGAGGGAGTGCCCCCCTGGCGGCTGATGTTCACCACCACAGTCGTATTGTCCGTTCTGATCAAGACGTGATTCTCAGCCCCTTGTATCTCAGGGATATGAGAGCTGCCTCTACACATTTGCTGAACATTTGGGGAGCTAGCACTAGCCTGAATGGAACAGCAAGGTATTTGTCGGCTGTACCTTGAAATGCAAACCTTAAAAATCTCCTGTGTGCTGGCAGGATGTTTGTGAAAATAATCATCCTGCAGGTCAACTGAGGTAAACAGCCACCTCGATGAATAGAGCGAGACACCTCTACATTTTTTGGGAACCTGGAAGTACCGGGAGTAAAAGCCTAGGTGGCTCTCTGCCGCTGGAATCACCCTGATAGTGCCTTTACTTAATAGAGAGGAGATTTCCTGCTTTAGTATTCGTGCCGAGTTACCAGCCACTGCTGATTCCCAAATTTAGTTGAAACGGGTGGTTTCAGAGCGAATTGCAGTCTGTACTTCTTCGTAACAGTGGAGCAGACCAAGGACTGGACTGCGCATGCACACCAGTTCCTTGCTCTTGTGGCGAGTAGCCCAGACTCGATCATCAGAGAGCCGCGGCACGGGGGGCCCCTCGGGTAGAGTGTATTCCCTCCCATCTTCCTTGAGAGCGAACCCATGTGAATGGGTCGCTGCACAAAGGGAAGGGTTCTAGGAGCACATGCAGTGCCCTCCTGAATTATTGGCACCATAGGTAAATATTAACAAAAAAGGCTGTGTAATTGTTGTTTATCAGCTTTATCTTACACTCAAAATATCATATCACGAATCTAATTACACTCAAAATATCATGAATCTTCTGCAAAGAAAAAAATCGGCATAAAGAAATAATTATTTTATTCAAAAAACATGCATGTCACAAATATTTGCACCCCTGCATTTAGTACTTTGTGCACCCTCCCTTTGCCAAGATAACAGCTCTGAACCATCTCCTATAATGTTTGATGAGGTGGAAGAACACATACAGTGAGGGACAAAAGTATTTGATCCCCTGCTGATTTTGTACGTTTGCCCACTGACAAAGAAATGATCAGTCTATAATTTGAATGGTAGGTTTATTTGAACAGTGAGAGACAGAATAACAACAACAAAATCCACAAAAAGACACGAGGGAGCCAAAAAAATGTAATGAGGGAAATAAGTATTTGACCCCGTCTCGAACAGAAAGATTTCTGGCTCCCAGGTGTCTTTTATACAGGTAACGAGCTGAGCTATTCTGTCTCTCACTGTTCAAATAAACCTACCATTAAAATTATACTGATAATTTCTTTGTCAGAGGGCAAACGTACAAAATCAGCAGGGGATCAAATACTTTTTTTACCTCACTGTAGGAAGAAATTTGACACCATTCCTCCATACAGAAACTATCCAGATCCTTCAGAGTCCTTGGTCCTCACTTGTGGACTCTTTTCTTCAGCTCACCCCATAGAGGTTTAGGTCAGGGGACTGGGATGGCTATTGCAAAAGCTTGATTCTATGGTCAGTGAACCATTTTCGGGTGGATTTGGTGGTATTGCTTTGGATCGTTGTCCTGCTGAAAGATTCAATGACGACTCAGTTTTTTAATCTTGGAACATGGAGTCCATGATGCCAATGTATCCTAACAATCTTCCCAGGGCATTTGTATGTAAAACAGCCCCACAACATCACAGATCCACCACCATACTTCAGTGGATCACCATGTCTCTTGTTATGCCAAACCCACCTTTGGTGTTTGTTGCCAAAAAGCTCTATTTTAGTCTCATCAGACCATAGAACCTGGTTCCAATCTAAGTTCCAATGGCATTTAGAAAACTCCAGGCGGTTTCTTCTGGCAACCCTTCCAAATAACTTGTGTGCCTGAAGGTGGTGTCTAATAGTAGTTTTGGACACCCAAAGATGTAACCAACTTCTGCAATTCTCCAACTGTGATCCTTGGAGATTTTTGGCAACTTGAACCATGCTTCTCACGGTGCGTAGGGGCAAAATACATTTGCGTCCTCTTCCAGGCACGTTCATCACAGCTTCAGTTTTACATTGTTTAATTATTGCCCTAATAGTGTAGATGGGTAGTTTCAGGCATGTAGATATCTTTTTATAGACATTGCCTGATTTGTGAAGGTCAACAACCATTTGTCTCATTTAATTTTTGTGACCTCTGGCCTTTTCCATGCTGATAAATGACTAAGGGAGTTTAGCCTGTGTGTCACATTTACACTCCAGTGAAACAGGAAGTCATGGATGACCTTTTTTAATTTTCCCAAAGACTTAAATCAGAATATACACTACCGTTCAGAAGTTTGGGGTCACATTGAAATGTCCGTGTTTTGTGTTAGGCAGAGTTGCAAAGAAAAAGCCATATCACATACTGACCAATAAAAATAAAAGATTAAGATGGGCAAAAGAACAGATACTGGACAGAGGAATTCTGTCTAGGAGGCCAGCAGGGTAGCCTAGTGGTTAGAGCGTTGGACTAGTAACCGGAAGGTTGCAAGTTCAAACCCCTGAGCTGACAAGGTACAAATCTGTCGTTCTGCCCCTGTTCCTAGGCCGTCATTGAAAATAAGAATTTGTTCTTAACTGACTTGCCTAGTTAAATAAAGGTAAAATCAATTTTTAAAAATCCCGGAGTCGCCTCTTCACTGTTGACATTGAGACTGGTGTTTTGCGGGTACTATTTAATGCAGCTGCCAGTTGAGGACTTGTGAGGGGCGTCTGTCTCTCAAACTTGCTCAGTTGTGCACCGGGGCCTCCCACCCTTTCTATTCTGGTTAGAGGCAGTTTTTTCAGTTCGGTGAAGGGAGAAGTACACAGCGTTGTACGAGATCTTCAGTTTCTTGGCAATTTCTTGCATGGAATAGCCTTCATTTCTCAGAACAAGAATAGACTGACGAGTTTCAGAAGAAAGGTCTTTGTTTTTGGCCATTTTGAGCCTGTAATCGAACCCACAAATGCTGTTGCTCCAGATACTCAACTGGCTAAAGGCCAGTTTTATTGCTTCTTTAATCAGGACAACAGTTTCAGCTGTGCTAACATAATTTTTTTAAATGATCAATTAGCCTTTTAAAATGATACACTTGGATTAACTAACACAATGTGCCATTGGAATACAGGAGTGATGTTTGCTGATAATGGACCCCTGTACGCCTATGTAGATATTCCATAAAAAATCAGCCGTTTCCAGCTACAATAATCATTTACGACATTAACAATGTCTACACTGTATTTCTGATCAATTCAATGTTATTTTAATGGACAAAAAAAAGGAAATTATAAGTGACCCCAAACTTTTGAACCGGTAGTGTACCTCAATTTGTTGCCAATAATTGTGACACGCATGTTTTTGATAAAACAATTATTTCTTGATGACAATTAATTTTGTTTTTTTGTTTTTTTTTCACTCAAAGGTTAGATTCATCAAATCAAATTGTGTTTCTAGCTCCAGCAGTGCAGTAATATCTAAAAAGTAATATCTAACAATACACACAATCTAAAGTAAAGGATTGGAATTAAGAATATATAAATATTTGGACGAGCAATGTCAGTCTCTTGGTCCCAGCTTTGATGCACCTGTTCTGACCTTGCCTTCTGGATGATAGTGGGGTGAACAGTCAGTGGCTCGGGTTGTTGTTTGTCCTTGATGTAGTTTTGGCTTTCCTGTGACATCAGGTGCTGTAGGTATCCTGTAGGGCAGGTGGCTTGTCCCCGGTGATGCGTTGGGCAGATCGCACCACCATTTGGAGAGCCCTGCGGTTACAGGCTGTTACAACCCGACAGGATGTTCTCAATTGTGGATCTGTAAAAGTTTGTGGGTTTTCGGTGTCAAGCCAAATTTCTTCAGCCTCCTGAGATTGAAGAGGTGCTGTTGCACCTGACCAAACAGCTCCTTCTTCGACAGGAACGTCAAGGAAATAAGGAAATCTGCTTTCTCGACAGGCTGGACAAGTTGAGCCACAAGGCTCTTTTCCCCACCACTACAAGGCTCATGGCACGGCGACAGCTTTTGACGACAGATCTCTTTCCAAAGGTCTGAGTTAGGCTTGTTGATAGTTAGGAGATTATGCAGATCGAGCATCAAATTGGCCTGGTAAGCCAGCAGTAGGGACGTAATATTCAACGCCTGTACAGAACGTGCAGTAGACACATAGACCTTTTGATAGATGGATGCAGAAAAGTGGTCATTCTTACCAGGGAGAGATGTGCCTGTCAGCAACAAGGCACTGAGGTGGTTGGCCAGTGACTGCTCGACCACTGGTGGCTTGCCGATTTCTAGCTCCTTCATGTCCTTGACATTCATGTTGGCAAAAAGTCTGGTTTGGACTTTGCTGGTCAAGGGTTTGTCCCTTGGGCTGAGCGAGCAGGCTCCATGGCGCCAATAAACTGCCAATCCTTTAACAATGTTAACAATGTAGTTAGCATTCACCTCGTGAGCTAGTAGCCTAGCTAGTTAGCACAATCTTACACCAAACAAAAGCATGGCTCTAGACCGATAAGCAGTGACGCTAGGATGGTCTAGTCCAGTGGTTCCCAAACTTGTTATAGTCCCATACCCCTTCAAATATTCAACCTCCAGCTGCATACCCCCTCTAGTACCAGGGTCAGCGCACTATCAAATGTTGTTTTTTGCCATCATTGTAAGCCTGCCAACACACACACTATACGATACATTTATTAAACATAAGAATGAGTGTGAGTGTTTGTCACAACCTGGCTCGTGGGAAGTGACAAAGAGCTCTTATAAGACCAGGGCACAAATAATAATAATATATTAACAATCAATAATTTTTCTCTTTATTTATCCATTTACATATAAAACCTTATTTGTTCATCAAAAATTGTGATGAACTTGCCACAGGTTAATGAGAAGGGTGTGCTTGAAATGATGCACCTAACTCTGCAATGTTGTGTTGTATTGGAGAGAGTGTCTTAAATCATTTTCCACACTGTGTCTGTATTTAGTTTTCATGCTAGTGAGGGCAGAGAATCCACTCTCAGATAGGTATGTGGTTGCAAAGGGCATCAGTGTCTTAACAGCGCGATTTGCCAAGGCAAGAAACTGAGTGCAGCCCTATTCAGAAATCCGACAATGGCTTCTGATTAAATTCAATTTTCACAGAACCGCTTGTTGCAATTTCGATGAGGCTCTATTGTTCAGATATCGGTAAGTGGACTGGAGGCAGGACATGAAAGGGATAATGAATCCAGTTGTTTGTGTCATCCGTTTCGGGAAAGTACCTGCGTAATTGCACACCCAGCTCACTCCGGTGCTTCGCTATATCACATTTGACATTGTCCGTAAGCTTGAGTTGATTTGCACACAAAAAAATCATACAATGATGGAAAGACCTGGGTGTTGTCCTTGTTAATGCAGACAGAGAAGAGCCCCATCTTCTTCATCATTGCCTCAATTTTGTCCCGCACATTGAATATAGTTGCGGAGAGTCCCTATAATCCTAGATTCAGATCATTCAGGCGAGAAAAAACATCACCTAGATTGGCCAGTCGTGTGAGACACTCGTCATCATGCAAGTGGTCAGACAAGTGTTAATTATGGTCAGTAAAGAAAACTTTAAGCTCGTCTCTCAATTTAAAAAAATGTGTCAATACTTTGCCCCTTGATAAGCAGTGCACTTCTGTATGTTGTAAAAGTGTTACATGATCGCTGCCCATATCAGTGCATAATGCAGAAAATACACGAGAGTTCAGGGGCCTTGCATTATCAAAGTTAACCATTTTCACTGTAGTGACCAAAACGTCTTTCAAGCTGTCAGGCATTCCCTTGGCAGCAAGAGCCGCTCGGTGGATGCTGCAGTGTACCCAAGTGGCGTTACCACTCCACTGTGTCTCCCTGTCATGACCTTTGCGCCATCAGTACAGATACCAACATATCTTGACCACCAAAGTCCATTTGATGTCACAAAGCTGTCCAGTACTTCAAAAATATCCTCTCACATTGTCCTGGTTTCCAGTGGTTTGCAGAAGAGCATGACTTCCTTAATTGACCCCTCATAAACGTAACGGACATTTACCAAGAGCTGTGCCAGGCCCACCATGTCTGTTGTCTCATCCAGCTGTAACTCATATAATTCACTGGCTTACATGCGAAGCCGAAATTGTTTCAAAACATCTCCTGCCGACACTGATGCGTCGTGAAACGGTGTTGTTTGATGAAATCATTATCTGTATAGTTTTTTTGGCCTTTTCCCCCAGCATTGTCCCAGCCATATCCGCGGCAGCAGGAAGAATTAAGTCCACAATAGTATGGGGCTTGCCTGTCCTAGCCACTCGGTAACTTGGCATATAAGACGCTTCTAGCCCCTTCTTATGTCATCTGTTGCTTTTATACACTTCTTTATTCTCACTCAAACTCCAGTGGCTTATTTTTTTAATTGTCATGTTTCGTTTCTAAATGTCTGCGCAAGAGTGAATGTTTCCCGCGAGAGAGTAGTGGTTAATGTGATTGGATGTTAATTATTTGATTAGGCTACCTGCATTTGACATTGTTGTTACCACACCAGATGGTTTCATTTTATTTTTGGCAGTAAAACGAGGCTACTCTCACCCAAATATATAGCCCTGTTGGAAAATATAAATGTACTGTTTGAAAATGTCAAGAAAAAAAATCTAGTCAATGCGGCAACGGTAGTGGGTTGAGCTAAACGAGAGAGAACGCTAGTGATTCTACCCTTCCAAGCCTTCCAAGCTTAGCTAGCCAAGTTTCAGTAGCTAGCCGTGTGATGCTAGCTACCGCAGGAAACAAATGGGAAGGAAAAAGTAGAAAAGCTCATTCTTACTTGACGCGAACACTTTCCTTTCAGTAAAGTCACGCAACACAGAAGACGAGAGATGAAAAACCTGCACTTGGCGGCATAACTTTGCAGCACACCTTTGAACAGTTGAACAGGAAAACAAATCAAGTTGTGCTGAGGAGAGCTTAGAGTAGTACTCTTCGTGAGGAAGAGAAGTGAGAATGATCATAGGGTGGGCAACTGGCTCTCTATGATGAGGGGAGGGGCTCACCACTTGCCACTTGACCTGTCCGTCTCCGACAGACGTGTGAGATTCTGATGAATCCCTCATGTGAGATATCGAAATGACTAATTGAAAGAGAACTTCCTCTGTTTATGTTGTTTTATGAAGGGAGAGTGCTGCTTATCCAAACCTTTAGCCCTGTCTTCGGACCTGTCTATTGTGTTTCAGGGTATTTCACAGCAGTCTTTTGAGCTGAAAAATATGTGGACACCTGCTCGTCAAACATCTCATTCCAAAATCATGGGCATTAATATAGAGTTGGTCCCCCTTTGCTGCTATGACAGCCTCCACTCTTCTGCGAAGGCTTTCCACTAGATGTTGGAACATTTCTGCAGGGACTTGCTTCCATTCAGCCACGAGCGCTGCCAGATGATGACGCGTGATTCATCACTCCAGAGAACGTGTTTCCACTGCTCCAGTGTCCAATGGCATTGAGCTTTATACCACTCCAGCCAACGCTTGGCGTAGCGGATGGTGCTCTTAGGCTTGTGTGAGGCTGCTCGGCCATAGAAACCCATTTCATGAAGCTCCCGACAAACAGTTCTTGTCTGTAGTAAGTCTGTAGTAAGTGTTGCAACCGAGGACAGACTATTATTACACGCTTCAGCACTTGATGGTCCCGTTCTGTGAGCTTGTGTGGCCTACCACTTTGCGGCTGGGCCGTTGTTGCTCCTAGACGTTTCCACTTCACAGTAACAGCACTCCCAATTGACTGGGGCAGCTCTAGCAGGGCAGAAATTTGACAAACTGACTTGTTGGAAAGGTGACATCCTATGACGGTGCCACGTTGAAAGTCACTGAGCTCTTCAGTACGGGCCATTCTACTGCCAATGTTTGTCTATGGAGATTGCATGGCTGTGTGCTCAATTTTATACACCTGTCAGCAACGGTGTGGCTGAAATACCCAAATCCACTCATTTGAAGAGGTGTCCACATACTTTTGTGTATATATAGTGTATTTCTCCTTCATATTGCTTCACTAAAAAGTTTCTACGCCTTTAGTCCTGTCTTGGGACCTGTCTATTGTGCTTGAGGTCTTTTCACAGCAGCCTTTTTTGAGCTGCTGGACTACTAATTGCCCTGACATCTGCAAAGCTAGTGAGTGAGCGGCACACATTGTCAGTCCACCATTCATGCTAACAGTTTGCTCCGGGGTTATGCAAGGTAACCTTACCTAACCTCACCTTCATGCCGAAGGTCAGCAATGATGTATTGTCTCGCCTTAGAGCTTGTGGCATTCCAAACAGCAACAACGAGTGTTGCAAATTCCATTCTGTGAACAGGCCTAGGCTACCAGCCACACAGACAGCGAGAGGGGAGCAGGGAACTGTCCATTATCGATGCATGCTAGGAATATGGGACCAAATTCGACACTTTTTACTATTTTAATACACATATAAGTATCGACCTCACGGCCTTCGTCAGAGCTTTTGTGAGATAAAAAAAAAGTTACACCCTTATGTAGACCAAACCCCACCCACATCCGTTCCACGCATCGAAAGGGGTTGGAGGCGAAGGAAAAACAAATACGTGCTACCAAATATAGCAATATGCATTTCATAAATATTCAAATAAAGTGTGGAAATAAGATGTATTAAACATGTCTGTAAAACCACAATGAAGACACCGAGCAAGTTTTCATTAATCATTGGGAACATACAGCCATAGACGACATGATCAATCAGTCCATTGGGAAATACAGAGACTTTCTACAAGCAACAAAGATCAACAAATATCAGCGAGACACACAAGGACTACCAGCTTAACCAGGTGTACACATAGGAAGGCCCAAGGACAGGAGCACGGAGAGGCCGACGTAGGGACGCACCACTGATCGGGGGGACGCAGATACGCAACAGCAGGAGGACATGGAAACTTGGACACAGGCATCCACTGAGAGCGAATTCCCTACAGACAGCGACTCCAGCTATCTTCGCACACAGTCAGGTTTTTTTCCCCGGAAGCAACACAAGGCTCCACAAAAGAAAATACGCTATGTAGGAGAGGCAAGCGGTCGAAGAGGGGACCAGCAACACATGCCATGGACATGGAGCTACAGCAGGACGCGGTAATTAAAAATACCTTACTGAAGCGCAAGTCTGTCTTATCTAATGGCCTCTCTTACCTACATGTACAGATAAACCATTCGATACGGAAGTAGATTTGCTTAAATTCTTTCGCAAGATTAAATTTAAGCATGTGTTTTCTCAAAACACTGTTTCGGGCCTGGAAACAGATCAAAGAACTGGTACCAATTTTAAGCCCAAAAGCAAATTCTGTCCTATGGTTAACAACTCCTCGATTAATACCTATTGTAGGTTAGTCGAACAAGAAGCCATGTCAGTATGTATGAGACAAACATACCACATTCAGAAGAATCTCACTAGAACAGAAGAACAGGCACTTAATGAATTAATGAAAGATTCATCTTTGGTTATTAAACCTGCAGACAATGGGGGTGCTGTGGTTGTTTTACACTATGAAAACTATAAAGAATAAATTCAGAGACAACTCTGCAATGAACGTTTCTAAAGAAAATTGTTGATCCCACACAGGTGTTCCAAAGGGAAATATGCTCTAATCTGGAGCAAGCCCTATTAAACCACCTTATCTCACCGGAATATGAATACCTTTGCTGCAAATGTGCCATATGTCCATGCCTGTACATTTTACCGAAATTACACAAACCTAAAACACAACAAGGAAACTATCCAGGCAGACCAGTGGCTGCAGGAGTAGGCTCAATGCTAGAGCCATTGTCGATCTTTGTAGACTCTTTTATTAAAACTCATGTGCAAGCATTGCCATCATATGTAAAAGACTCTATAGACATCATTAACAAGATTTCACCAATAACGGGATTAACAGAAGACTGCATTTTGATCACATTAGATGTCGGGAGTCTATATAACAGCATTCCCCATGTGTGTGTGTGTGTGTGTGTGTGGGGGGGGGGGGTCGGCTGGCAGCCCTAGCTCACTATTTGAGAGATAGAGATACTAACAAATACCGACCAACAAGCTTTATTCTAGGGCTGAATATGTTTTGACGTATAACTCTTTCAGATTTGATGATGAACACCACCTCCAAACGAATGGAACATCGATGGGCTCCACATTCGCTCCGAGCTATGCAACCTTTATGTGGGTCTTTTTGAAGAACGTTTTGTTAACAATGAAAACTAAAATGCATTTTTTAATAAAGCCCTGAAGTGGTATCGATATATTGACAACAAAAAAATGCATATGGGAAGGAATGAAAAAAAGAGCTGTCAGACTTTATGGCACTACTCAATGACATTGACTCCAATCTCAAATTCACTATGAATGTGACATTCTACATGTTCATCACATCGATATGTGGTTTTAGAAATCAAATGGAACCCTATTTACAACTCTGTATAGAAAAGAAACGGACAGAAATACTCTATTACAGGGGGACAGCTTCCATCCTAAGCCATTAAAAAGAGGACTTCCAAGAAGCCTGTTTTTCAGACTGCGCCGTATATGCCACTCCACAGAGGATTATCTAGAAAAAGCAGCGGAGATGCGCACTAGGTTTCTAACACGGAACCCAAACTGGCTGCGCGCGTGCGCCATCGTGCACACGTTTATTTTGTCCCCCACACCAAACGCGATCACGAAGCGCAGGTTAAAATATCAAAACAATCTCTGACCCAATTATATTAATTTGGGGACAGGTCGAAAAGCATTAAATATTTATGGCAATTTAGCTAGTTAGCTTGCACGTGCTAGCTAATTTGTCCTATTTAGCTAGCTTGCTGTTGCTAGCTAATTTGTCCTGGGATATAAACATTGAGTTGTTATTTTACCTGAAATGCACAAGGTCCTTTTCTCCGCCAATTAATCCACACAGAAAACAGTCAACCGACTAGTTTCTAGTCATCTCTCTTCCTTCCAGGCCTTTTCTTCTCTTAACTTTATATTGCGATTGGAAACTTTCATAAATTAGGTGCATTACCGCCACTGACCTTGTTCGTCTTTCAGTCACCCACGCAGGTATAACCAATGAGGAGATGGCATGTGGGTACCTGCTTCTATAAACCAATGAGGATATGGGAGAAGCAGGACTTGCAATCTGTGTCAGAAATAGAATAGGCCTTGGAAATATTTTAGCCCTTGGTGTCGCAGACGCTCGCGCGAGCAGTATAGGTGCATAATTGAATAACATAGATTTCTAACTGTATTTTGCAACGCGAATGGTGTGGTCAGCCTGTCAGAAGAGGCTATTCGCCACAATGTGTGGATGAAGCTCTTAATTTGGCATTGGGAAAAACACGAGATGAACTGCTACAAAAAAGACCGCTCAAGCTAAAGAACACTCCGTAATGTTCAGAAGCACAAATACTTTGAACTCGCGAAAAGTGGGAGATGCGGTCAAGAAACACTGCCATAAATCCACCACTTATTGTGTATATGAGAGGTAGCAATTTACGCAATAAATTGATTCATGCCAACTGCCTGCCACAAAAGAAAATCAGCCAGGCTCTTTTACGCCCTCTTCCAAATGGTAGCTATAGATGCAGAGGATGCGCACAGTGCAACAATATGATGAAGTGTGAATATTTCTGCCACCCACACACAGGAAAACGGTTCCAAATAAATGACATTATTACGTGCTCCACCACCCATGTTATGTACATGATTAAATGTCCAAGTGGACTCTGCTATGTAGGTAAAACCTCTCGTTCTCTCAAACAGAGATTCAGTGAATATAAAAGTTCACTCAGGAGAACCATTCGCAGTACATTTTGATGACCTAAAGCATGACATTTCTACCTTATTAGATTTTGTGGCAAAGAGAATTACCGTGATTACCGGTATTAATAATACTCTGAGTAAAAGAGAATATTTTGGGATTTTTACCCTCCAGACATGAATTATACTCCTATTTAAGATTACTCTGCTTTTCGTATGATGTACCCAATGATTAATGAAAACTTGCTCGGTAGGTCTATGTCCTCATTGTGATTTTACAAACGTGTTTAAAACGTCTTATTTACACACTTTATTTGAATATTTATGAAATGCATATTGTTATATTTGGTAGCACTTGTTTTTCCTTCGCCTCCAACCCCTTCCGATGCGTGGAACGGATATGGGTGGGGCTTGTTCTATATAAGGGTGTTTTTTTATTTTTTTTACTCAAGAGCCCTGACGAAGGCCGTGAGGCCGATATGTAAGCTTATTAAAGATCAGAGATACTATCAAGAGCAGTGTGTGGTTTTTCCTTCATCTTGTTCAACTGTTTACCATGCACCTGCAAAAAAAGATTGCTCAGATGTCTGAGTGCCTTTTGAATTTTGAAATACACATATAAGTGAATTTGTCACAATATTTTTGGTCCCCTAAAATGGGGGGACTATGTACAAAAAGTGATGTGATTTCTAAACAGTTCACCCGGGTATGGATGAAAACAACCCTCAAATTAAAGCTGACAGTTTGTAGTTTAACCTCAGTCATTGTGCTGGAGTACAGAGCCAAAACAACAAAACATGTGTCACTGTCCCAATACTTTTGGAGCTACTGAATGTCATTTTTGGTGAGTTTGTGCATTTGCAAGAAAATGTGAATTAGAGACATTGTGGAAATGAACAAAGTTTTAATGCAAGCTTGTCTGAAGGAAGAACAGTACTGGCTCTGGAGCAGTAGGTGTACACGCTGTGTCTGTGTGGAGTTTAGAGTTGCTAGGGCAACAGGCCTGCCTGCTCTGCTCAGAGAAGATGGGGGAGGAGCAGACTGGCCAAGAACAGAGAGGAGAAAGAAACACAAGGAAATTAAAGATAGCAGTGGCAGCTGTACAGATTACTCATCCAAAGGGCTTTGACTTCTCATTTTATTAATTTAGCAGATGCTCTTATCCAGAGAGATGTCGTTTGTGCATTCACCTTAGGACAACTAGGCGGGACAACCACATCACAGGCATACTATACTGACTCTGTTTTACAAAACTTTAATTGAGTGTATTTTAACTTGTATTGTTTGTTGGTATGGCAATGCCACTGTCAGAGAGAAAAATATGCTGAGAATGATTATCACCACTGCGAGCAAGGTACTTGGAGTCAAACAGACAGGTTTGAATGAGATCTTTAAGGTCAGGGCCCTCCGCAAGGCTCACAAAATCATTTTAGAACCAAGCCCCACCCCCTGTACCCCTCTAGGTGCAGGTATAGGGACCCCTCGGCAGGAAAAACAGAACTAGATAATAATTTGTGCCATGTGATATCCCTCCTAAATAGCTCGGGCTAGTGTTCCTATCGACCCAGTAAGGCCAGTCTCTTTTTAGTGGTATGTAACTGTTCTGAAAGTTGTATTGTCAATTTGTTTTGTATTTAAAACGCCACTTTAAACGTGTACATGACACTGCAACAAAAAGATCCCCCAGGGGACAATAAAGTTAGTAAAGTAGAAAGTACACTAGCTATCAGTAGAGTCTGAGCTGGAAGGGGGGTGGGGGTCGAGGTGAGGAGGAGGATTAGTTAAGATACTGTTTGAAGAGGTAGGGTTTCAGATGTTTCGGGAAGATGGGCAGGGACTCTGCTGTCCTAGCTTCAGGGGAAAGCTGGTTCCACCTTTGGGGTGGCAGGACAGAGAAGAGCTTGGACTGGGCTGAGCGGGAGCTGCCCTCCCAGAGGGCCAGGAGACCTGAGGTGGCAGAACGGAGTGCTTGGGCTGAGGTGTAGGGTTTACTATAGCCTGGAGGTAGGGAGGGCCACTTCCTCTTGCTGTTCCGTAGGTGAGTACCATGGTCATGTAGTGGATGCGAGCTTCGACTGGAAGCCAATGACGTGTGTGGAGGAGCAAGGTGAACTTGGGAAGGTTGAAAACCAGGCGGGCTGCAGCTTTCTGGATAAGTTTCAGGGGTTTGATAGCACAAGCGGGGAGTCCAGCCAACAACGAGTTGAATACAATATGATGCCCTGTCACCTTATTAATTCAACCACTTATTTGGATAACTAGCAAGTTAAATTTAGGGGTTGTGTTAACGCAGAATTTTTTGTTTTTCACGCTAGAAAATATAATCAAACCCATAAGAAATATCTTGCTGTGTTTATAAACGCAGATCTAAAATGCTTATTATTGTAATTTCTGCTCGGCATAGGACGGGCATTCTATCAGCAGACAGCGCTCTGACTGATGACTTGCTACTTTTTTCCGGTACTTTTCTTGATGTAGCCAGCCCACTTTTCTCCGGTGAAATGCAACATTAACTTTAAGGAAAGCTGGCTACATAATTTGTATGGTAAATATTCGAAATATGATGTTCATGCATCGTTTTTGCAAAAAATACCTTGCTTTTTCATTGTAAGCTAATTTACTTGTGTGGCTGCCAGCCGAATAGTGTATAATTTACTTGTGTGGCTGCCAGGCAAATAGTGTATCACTTCTGTCATATGATGAAAAATTAAGCTATTTTCTGCTGAATGTGTTGCACTAATGTATTTTCTGTGAAGGAAAACTAAAGTGCATGTCCCTGATCACGCAATTGAAGCAAAAAAAACTACGACTTACAATAAAATCGCGACCCCTGTCAATGCACAGCTGGACTCACCTGCTCCTGCTTTCTCCCGTTGTGCTATTTACAAACAAACATGTAACTGGCTCAAATGTTTTAGCAAACTATGGTAAGCTTCATACACTGGTGTAAAGTACTTAAGTAAAGAAGTAGTTTTGGGGGGTATCTGTACTTTACGATTTATATTTTTGACTACTTTTACTTCACTACATTCCTAAATAAAATAATGTACTTTTTATTCCATACATTTTCCTTGACACCCAAGAGTACTTTTTGAATGCTTAGCAGTACAGGAAAATGGTCCAATTCATGCACTTATCAATAGAACACGTGGCCTCTGATCTGGTGGACTCACTAAACACACATGTGTCATGACGTTGGCCCTGGGGGTAGGTTTATGACAGTCATAAATACCTCTCTACCCCTCCTTTTTCCTCTACCCTACTGATGTTGCATTTGCAAAACCCTTGGTTAACATAGAAATTCTGGGAACATCAAAAGGTGGGGGGAAATTAACTATATTCTGGTAATCTGACCAATTGAACATATGTGGTGGTACTTAATGAATATGATGTCAGTTCGGTTGTCATCTGAGACATTCTCATCAATGATAAGATGACAAACACTACAGTGGTAAGTCTACACATCAGAGTTATTGGATTTACATGGAATCGTTGTTCAATTTAAATGTTTGAATATGAAATTATTCATGATAGGATGAAATTTAATTTTATCTTCTAAAATGTGAGATTTGGGTTTTCATAAGTTTAGGGCTCTGCTCAATCAGTGGCCCGTCCCTGTGAAGGGACATGGACTATAAAACTTTTCAAACACGCCCTCCTCTCCCTTCCTATATAAAGCCTTGACGACAATATAACCTCCTGTTCTGAGGATGTGAGGACGACGGTCCGATGTCAGAATGGTTCAGATAATTACAGAATGAAGCAAACATCAGCATGAGCTTTGGTTGTGAATGGTATGAACTCTGAACTCTTATTCACTACAGAAGCGATACCTCCTAGCCGTTGAGTTAGCAAGGAACAGACAGAGTATGCCATCTACCACACAATGACGTTACTACAACGTATTCAATTTACCAGCAGAGACATTCTTCAATGTACTCGGTTGGGCAACACGGCCTTCCATCTACCACCAACCTACCGAAGTGCAGCTCAGATGAAATATTTACTGCATTTTCCTTTTCCAAATGGGTGGTAATTTAGAATGGATAAGATTCTGTATTTATGATAGCAAAGCTTCGCCCTTTGTTCCTCAGTCTTCCCGCTCTTTCACTCAAACCCAGCCCTTTTCTTTTGTGTAGCAAGCTGTCATATCTGTTCCGCCCGCTAGGGACGTTTTCATTTATGATGTAATTTGTAATCAAGTTATGATTAATTATGTGTATGTGTAATTCTGTGTGATTAGTTAGGTATTTAGTAAATAAATAATTAAGCCTAATTTTGTATTGCTGATTCAACTTGTTAGCCAGGGTTCGTGAAGAATTTACAACAATCAGATGAGACTGAATTAAGGTGACGATTAATATTGACTGCTATTGATGTAAAATATTACTAGGTCTTTAAGAGTTTATTCGGAAGATAACGGCTCTATAAATATTATTTCTTGGTGCCCCGGCTCTCTAGTTAATTACATTTACATGATTAGGTCAATCAGGTAATATTAATTACGGATCAATTATTTTATAGAAAAGCATGTCATATCACTTAATCCGGCATAGCCAAAGTGACACTACACATGCATTGTTTATAAATGTCTGAGTGTGTCCCTGGGTACCAATGCATTTTCTTATAATAAGGAATTTGACATTATTTTTTACTTTTGATATTTAAGTATATTTAGAACCAAATACTTCTACACTTTTACTCATGTAGTATTTTACTGGGTGACTTTCACTTTTACTTGCTAAACTTTCTATTAAGGTATTTATGACAATTGGGTACTTTTTCCACCACTGGCTTCATAATGTAAAATAATGTGACAGGTGAAATTAAGCACGCAATCTGCTTTATCGCCTAACGTAGCATAAGTTGACTGCAGCTATTTACTTAAAGTAGCTACAAATATATTTTGTCTTTGAAAAAATTCTAAAACTGTAAATCTTGGCCGGGAAGGGGCATGACTTCACTCATGGGCTCTTGTTACAACATTAGAAAATAAGGCTCTTTTTCAAACCAATTTCAGTTGTCAATGTGCTGCGTTGTGAAAATAAGAAGATATCATTCTTAATTCATGGCATGGTTTATTTTTATCTAAATGTTGAATAGACATATAGAGAAATTCATTCATGGAAGAAAGGGCAATAGCCTATACTACTCTGGAGTCATAAAAACAATTAAATCAATAAATTTTATTTGGTGGGGCACAGATCGGCTCTCAGAACAATTCTATGCGGGTGGGTCGGGTTGCGGAGATGAATCTGCCCTGTTGTCCAGTATCGGATGGGGCTCGGAATTGATGTGGCAGGCACTGGGCGGGTGCGGCTAAAAAAAACTGACCTGTGCAGGACTCTACCCCGGAGGGTGCATGTTCAAATTGATAGCTAGCTACGTTTGCTATTCGCTCGTATCTGATATCTTAGCACCATGTTTATCTAGCCAGCTAGCTAGCATAGTAGCTAATATAGCTAGCTAGTTAACACCACAGATAAAAGGATTAGTTATTGTTATCTTTGCTAACAGGTAGCTTGCTTATTAGCTAGCTTGCTTATCGCATGCATGTCCGGGCACATTGACACAAGCCTTTATTATTAGTGAATTAGCAAAAACAAATATTTTCAACAGGAGTTCAATTTTGGTCGCTGTGTCAATTAATCCATTTCTCAATACTGCACCTTTCTGTTGGAGAATTTGCTAGCTTGCTGCTGCTGATTTTCCCAGTTAGACTTTCCTCAGCATTGTGCAGTGCTCGTGGCTCAGGCGGTGAGTGGCGGCTGGCATAGCAGCTATGTAGCGGGACTATCGGCAAAACCCATAGAGAAGGGTCGATAGACTAGAAAAAGCCAATATTGGCCCGATATATCGGCTAGGCCAATTTATGGGTCACTCTCTAGTTTAGGATATACTGTAGGCCTACCAATTTGGCTACTGAACCTACCAAATCTGGATAATGTTTCTTCAACCTAATATAAGTGTTAGAAAGATATGTGTTGTAGTAACAAGACCCTTGTATCACGTTAGGATAAACAATTTCCCATGAGTGTGTGCGGGCCTACATTTATCTTGACTTTGCGCAACCACCTTGTTAAGCTTTTATTTTGATATGCACATACTGTTGTCAATATCAGCCAACCCTTATAATTGAGCATCCGAGAAGTGCATACACTGTTCAAGTGCATTTCAGTTCACCATGTTCAGGCATTCGGGACTATCTCAAGCCATTGCATTTATAATGAGTTGGACTGTATAGTATGTCTCGTTTACTTTTTATTCATCTTTCATGAACCAGTGTGAACTCCGACGCCACCTCAGGGAAGGAGATGAGCGATGGTAACGAGGGGACGCACGGATCAGGGAAGGGCGAGCGGAAGGTCCGGAAACACCACCGCCGCTCCACGCGCACCCGCTCACGCCAGGACAAGATCAACAAGCCCAAACTCAGCATGCTCAATGTGAGTACCGCACATCCATTTATAGTAGTCTTAGTAGATCAATCGGCACACATCCATGTCTCTTGACACCTGTTCCTCTCTGGTTTCTGCCTGGACAGGTGTGTTATACAGGGGATAAGATGGTGGAGTGTCAGCTGGAGACACACAACCACAAGATGGTTACCTTCAAGTTCGACCTGGATGGAGACGCACCTGAGGAGATAGCCACTTACATGGTATGGTTAGCGTACAGTCGTGGCCAAAAGTTTTGAGAATGACACAAATATAAATTTTCACACAGTTTGCTGCTTCAGTGTCTTTAGATATTTTTGTCAGATGTTACTATGGAATACTGAAATATAATTACAAGCATTTCATACGTTTCAAATGGTTTTATTGACATTGACATGAAGTTGATGCGAAGAGTCAATATTTAAAGTGTTGACCCTTCTTTTTCAAGACCTCTGCAATCCGCCCTGGCATGCTGTCAATTAACTTCTGGGCCACATCCTGACTGATGGCAGCCCATTCTTGCATAATCAATGTTTGGGGTTTGTCAGAATTTGTGTTTTTTTTTGTTTGTCCACCCGCCTCTTGAGGATTGACCACAAGTTCTCAATGGGATTAAGGTCTGGGGAGTTTCCTAGTCAGGCTTATTGGGGTAGTATGTACATGTGGGTATGGTTAAAGTGACTGCATATATAATGAACAGAGAATAGCAGTAGCGTAAAAAGAGGGGTTGGCGGGTGGTGGGACACAATGCAGATAGCCCGGGTAGCCAATGTGCGGGAGCACTGGTTGGTCGGGCCAATTGAGGTAGTATGTACATGAATGTATAGTTAAAGTGACTATGCATATAAGATAAACAGAGAGTAGCAGCAGCGTAAAAGAGGGGTTGGGGGAGGCACACAATGCAAATAGTCCGGGTAACCATTTGGTTACCTGTTCAGGAGTCTTATGGCTTGGGGGTAAAAACTTTTGAAGCCTTTTTGTCCTAGACTTGGCACTCCGGTACCACTTGCCATGCGGTAGTAGAGAGAACAGTCTATGACTGGGGTGGCTGGGGTCTTTGACAATTTTCAGGGCCTTCGTCTGACACCGCCTGGTTTAGAGGTCCTGGAAGGGCAGCTTTCTTTGATGTACTGGGCCGTACGCACTACCCTCTGAAGTGCCTTGCGGTCGGAGGCCAAGCAATTGCCCTACCAGGCAGTGATGCAACCGGTTAAAATGCTCTCGATTTTGCAGCTGTAGAACTTTTTGAGGATCTCAGAACCCATGCCAAATCTTTTTAGTTTCCTGAGGGGGAATAGGCTTTGTCGTGCCCTCTTCACAACTGTCTTGGTGTGTTTGGACCATTCTAGTTTGTTGTTGATGTGGACACCAAGGAATTTGAAGCTCTCAACCTGCTCCACTACAGCCCCGTCGATGAGAATGGGGACGTGCTCGGTGCTCCTTTTCCTGTAGTCCACAATCATCTCCTTGGTCTTGGTTACGTTGAGGGATAGGTTGTTATTCTGGCACCACCCGGCCAGGTCTCTGACCTCCCTATAGGCTGTCTAGTCATTGTCGGGGATCAGGCCTATCACTGTTGTGTCGTCAGCAAACTTAATGATGGTGTTGGAGTCGTGCCTGGCCATGCAGTTGTGAGTGAACAGGGAGTACAGGAGGGGACTGAGCACGCACCCCTGGGGAGCTCCAGTGTTGAGGATCAGCGTGGCAGATGTGTTGCTACCTACCCTCACCACCTGGGGGCGGCCTATCAGGAAGTTCAGGATCCAGTTGCAGGGGGAGGTGTTTAGTCCCAGGTTCCTTAGCTTAGTGATAAGCTTTGAGGGTACTATAGTGTTGAATGCTGAGCTGTAGTCAATGAATAGCATCCTCACATAGGTGCTCCTTTTGTCCAAGTGGGAAAGGGCAGTGTGGAGTGCAATAGAGATTGCATCATCTGTGGATCTGTTTGGACGGTATGCAAATTGGTGTGGGTCTAGGGTTTCTGGGATAATGGTGTTGATGTGAGCCATGACCAGCCTTTCAAAGCACTTCATGGCTACGGACGTGATGGTCTGCTTGAGGCATGTTGGTATTGCAGACTCAATCAGGAACATGTTGAAAATGTCAGTGAAGACACCTGCCAGTTGGTCAGCACATGCCCTGAGCACACGTCCTGGTAATCCATCTGGCCCCGCTGCCTTGTGAATGTTGACCTGCTTAACCTGTCTAGGACTGGGTACCCCCCCCGCAGCCAGTGAAAGTGCAGGGCACCGAATTCAAAACAACAAAAATCTCATAATTAAAATTCCTCAAGCATACAAGTATTTTACACCATTTTAAAGATACAATTCTCATTAATCCAGCCACAGTGTCTGATTTCAAAAAGCATTTATAGCGAAAGCACCACAAACAATTATGTTAAGTCACCACCAAGGCACAGAAAAACACAGCCACAAAAAGCAGAAATAGAGATGAAGATCATCAAAGGTTAGTGATTAATTTTATCAGATGACACTCATAGGACACAATACATGTATGTTTTGTTTGATAAAGTTCATATAAAAAAATCTGAGATTACATTGACGCGTTACGTTCAGTAGTTCTAAAACATGCATTGATTTTGCAGAGAACCACATCAATTTACAGAAATACTCATAATAAACATTGATAAAGATATGACTATACATGAAACTTTAGATAAACTTCTCCTTAATGCAACCGCTGTCTCAGATTTTTTTTTTTACTTTACGGAGAAAGCAAACCATGCAATAATCCGAGTACAGCCTTTAGACAACAAAGCAGCCAACAAGATACCCACCATATTGGGTCAACATTACTCAGAAATAGCATTTTAAATATTCACTTACCTTTGATGATCTTCATCAGAATGCACTCCCAGGAATCCCAGTTCCATCATAAATGTTTTGATTTGTTCGATAATGTCCATCAGTTTTGTCCAAATATCTTCTTTTGTTAGGGCGTTTGGTAAACAAATCCAAACGCGTTTTCAGGTCACGTCGGAGGAAAAGTTCAAAAAGTTCCGTTACAGCCTGTACAAACATGCCAACCTAGGTATGGAATCAATCTTTACGATGTTAACATAAAACTTCATTAATGTTCCAACTGGACAATTCCTTTGTCTGTACAAATGAAGTGGAACCTTTCACATGAGCGCGCCAGACCGAGGCTGTGGCACTCTGCCAGACCACTCACTCAAAGAGTTATGAGCCTCTCCTTTAGAGCAGAATCCTCAAAACAGGTTCTAAATACTGTTGACATCTAGTGGAAGCCTTGGGAAGTGAAACATAACTAATATCACCATGTATCTTCAATGGGGGCTGAAACTTCAGATTTCCCACTTCCTGGTTGGATTTTTCTCAGGTTTTCGCCTGCCATATGAGATCTGTTATACTCACAGACATCATTCAAACAGTTTTAGAAACGTCAGAGTGTTTTCTATCCGATACTAATAATAATATGCATATATTAGCATCTGGAACAGAGTAGGAGGCAGTTCACTCTGGGCACTCTATTAATCTAATAGTGAAAATGCTGCCCCCTATCCCAAAAAGGTTAAAGGACTTACTCACGTTGGCTACGGAGAGCGTGATCACACAGTCGTCCGGAACGGCAGATGCTCTCATGCATGCCTGAGTGTTGCTTGCCTCGAAGCGAGCATAGAAGTGAGTTAGCTCATCTGGTAGTCTCGTGTCATTGGGCAGCTCGCGGCTGTGCTTCCCTTTGTAGTTTGTAATAGTTTGCAAGCCCTGCCACATCTGACGAGCGTCGGAGCCGGTGAGGTATAATTCAATCTTAGCCCTGTATTGACGCTTTGCCTGTTTGATGGTTCGTCGCAGGGCATAGTGGGATTTCTTGTAAGCTTCCGGGTTAGAGTCCCGCATCTTGAAAGCGGCAGCTCTACCCTTTAGCTCAGTGCGAATGTTGCCTGTAATCCATGGCTTCTGGTTGGGGTATGTACTGTCACTGTGAGGACGACGTCCTCAATGCACTTATTGATAAAGCCAGTGACTGATGTGGTGTATTCCTCAATGTCATCGGAAGAATCTCGGAACATGTTCCAGTCTGTGATAGCAAAACAGTCCTGTAGTTTAGCATCTGCTTCATCTGACCATTTTTGATCTACTAAGTCACTGGTGCTTCCTGCTTTAATTTTTGCTTGTAAACAGGAATCAGGAGGATAGAGTTGTGGTCATATTTACCAAATGGAGGGCGAGGGAGAGCTCTGTGTGTGGAGTACAGTTGATCTAGAATTTATTTCCCTCTGGTTGCACATTTAACATGTTGATAGAAATTTAGTAGAACTGATTTCAGTTTCCCTGCATTAAAGTCTCCGGCCACTAGGAGCGCCGCCTCTGGGTGAGTGGTTTCCTGTTTGCTTATTTCCTTATACAGCTGGCTGAGTGCGGTCTTAGTGTCGGCATCTGTCTGTGGTGGTAAATAAACAGCCACAACAAGTATAACTGAGAACTCTCTATACTCCAGGCGGGTAAAATCTAGCTCAGATTTCATGCACCAGCTGTTGTTTACAAATCTGCACAGACCGCCCCCCCTGCTCTTACCGGTGTGTGCTGTTCTATCCTGCCGGTGCAGCATGTATCCCGCTAGCTGAATATCCATGTCGTCATTCAGCCACGATTCCGTGAAACATAGGATATTACAGTTTTTGATGTCCCGTTGGTAGGATATTCGTGATCGTACTTCGTCTAGTTTATTGTCCAATGATTGCACGTTGGCGAGTAATATTGATGGTAACTGCAGCTTTCCTGGTTGCCTTCTGCGGGTCCGGACGAGGCATCCAACTCTTCTTCCTCTGCGTCACTTCCTTTTGCGAGTAATTGGGATGTCTGCCCTGTGGGGTGTTTGGAGAATATTGTGTGTCCTGCTTGCTGCTGTTGTTGTTGAAAAAAATCTTTGTCTAAGCCGAGGTGAGTGATCGCTGTCATTATATCTAGAAGCTCTTTTCTTCCGTAAGATACGGTTGCAGAAACATTATGTAGAAAATAATTTTCAAATATCGCGGTAAAAAAAACATAATAGCACAATTGATTAGGAGACTGTAAAACAGCGGCCATCTCCTCCGGCTCCATTTTGTTATGAGGCAAAATTGTGAGTGAGCCCACTGCCTTGGCTGAGAAGTACACATGAATGGTCTCAGGATGCTTTACTGTTGGCATGACACAGAACTGATGGTAGCGCTCACCTTGTCTTCTCCGGACAAGCTTTGCAGCAAAAACTCCCCTCTCTCACTAAAAACCTCAGCCCTGTTAATTTTGGACCGATATGCTTTTTTGTACGTGGATTACACATTTAGTTGCAAATCATTTTTTGTTTCATTCCCCCAAAATCTAAATATTTCTCCAAAACTGGTGCCTCTGGCCGTGCTTTGGATAGGCAGGTGTCAAACACCATCACATAGGCCTAGCCCAATTTGATTTCTTATATATTTTACCCCCTTTTTCTCCCCAATTTCCATCTTGTCTCATTGCTGCATCTCCCCAACAGGCTCGGGAGGCGAAGGTCGAGTCATGCGTCCTCCGACACATGATCAGCCAAGCCGCGCTTCTTAACACCCGTCCGCTTACCCCGGAAGCCAGCGTTCACCTGACAACCGAGGTCAACCTACAGGCGCCCGGCCCGCCACAAGGAGTCGCTAGAACGCGATGAGCCAAGTAAAGCGCCCCAGACAATCCCTTCCCTAACCCGCTGGGCCAATTGTACGCAGCCCTATGGGACTCCCGATCACCGCCAGTTGTGGTACAGCTCGGGAATGAACCAGGGTCTGTAGTGAAGCCTCTAGGACTGCGATGCAGTGCCTTAGACCGCTGCGCCAAGGCCTAGCACAATTTTTATCGAAGGACAGTCCAGACGGGACTGTTTATTATACATTTTTCAGGGGATTTGACATTGATGGATGGTGTCTATTTTTGTCTGTTAGGTGGAGAATGACTTCATCCTGTTCCTGGAGAAGGAGATGTTTATAGAGCAGTTAAAGGATATTGTGGACAAGGCTGAGGACATGCTGAGTGAGGACACAGAGGGGGAAAGGATTTCTGACCACGTGGGCAGTCCCCAGCAGAGCCACGGAGCAGTCATACTGGGGGGAGAGGTGAGGAGGGATGGAGGGATTTTGAAGTAACAGAGTTATCGGGGAGAGGTGCAGGTGGCCAGTCTCAGTTGCATTGTCCAACACTCAAGATTACTTAGTGAGCAGTAGAGGTCGACCGATTATGATTTTTCAACACCGGTTCCGATTATTGGAGGACCAAAAAAAGCCGATACCGATTAATCGGATGATTTTTTTACATATTTTTTTATTTTTTTTATTAGATTTTTGTTATTTATTTGTAATAATGACAATTACAAAAATACTGAATGAACACTTATTTTAACTTAATATAATACATCAATAAAATCAATTTAGTCTCAAATAAATTAAACATGTTCAATTTGGTTTAAATAATGCAAAAACAAAGTGTTGGAGAAGAACGTAAAAGTGCAATATAATATGTACCATGTAAGAAAGCTAACGTTTAAGTTCCTTGCTCAGAACATGAGAAAATATGAAAGCTGGGGGATCCTTTTAACATGAGTATTCAATATTCCCAGGTAAGAAGTTTTAGGTTGTAGTTATTGTAGGACTATTTCCCTCTATACCATTTGTATTTCATTAACCTTTGACAATTGGATGCTCATATAGGCACTTTAGTATTGCCAGTGTAACAGTATAGCTTCCATCCCTCTCCTTGCTTCAACCAGGAACACAACGACAACAGCCACCCTCGAAGCAGCGTTACCCATGCAGAGTAAGGGGAACAACCACTCCAAGTCTCAGAGCAAGTGATGTTTGAAACGCTATTAGCGCGCACCCCGCTAACTAGCTAGCCATTTCACATCGGTTACAGGAGTTGACAGGCTTGAAGTCATAAACAGCGCAATGCTTGATGCACAACGAAGAGCTGCTGGCAAAACGCACAAGCCTGATGCTGCCTACCACCGCTCAGTCAGATACTTGTATGCGCAGTCAGATTATGTGCAAAGCAGGACACGCTAGATAAACTAGTAATATCATCAACCATTTTTATAAGATAAGTTTAATGCTAGCTAGCAACTTACCTTGGCTTACTGCATTCGCGTAAAAGGCAGTCTGCCAGCAGCATACCACCCTGCATACCACTGCTGGCTTGCTTCTGAAGCTAAGCAGGGTTGGTCCTGGTCAGTTCCTTGATGGGAGACCAGATGCTGCTGGAAGTGGTGTTGGAGGGCCAGTAGGAGGCCCTCTTTCCTCTGGTCTAAAAAATATCCCAATGTCCCAGGGCAGTGATTGACACTGCCCTGTGTAGGGTGCCGTCTTTCAGATGGGACGTTAAACGGGTGTCCTGACTCTCTGAGGTCATTAAAAATCCCTATCCTTAAGAGTAGGGGTGTTAACCCCGGTGTCCTGGCTAAATTCCCAATCTGGCCCTCAAACCATCACGGTCACCTAATAATCCCCAGTTTACAATTGGCTCATTCATCCCCCTCCTCTCACCTGTAACTATTCCCCAGGTTGTTGCTGCAAATGAGAACGTGTTCTCAGTCAACTTACCTGGTAAAATAACGGATAAATAAATAAAATAAAGTCTCCTTGTGGAGTGCAACGAGAGGCAGATGGTTATAGCGTTGGACCAGTTAACTGTAAGGTTGCAAGATTATATCCCCCGAGCTGACAAGGTGAAAATCTGTCGTTATGCCCCTGAACGAGGCAGTTAACCCACTGTTCCTAGGCCATCATTGAAAATAAGAATGTGTTCTTAACTGACTTGCCAAGTTAAATAAAGATTAAATACAGGTGTGTGTAAAAAAAAAAAAAATGATTTCCGATTGAAAAAAACTTGAAATCGGCCCTAATTAATCGGTCGACTTCTAGTGAGCAGGACAGCCACTGCCAAGATAGAAACGTCGTTGCTGATGGGACACTTTTGGCTAACCTAATTTGTCAGCCGGGGCCAACACAGTGACATTGTTGAGAGAACCCTTTCAAGCTTCATTGTCTCCAATTTATACTCTTGAGTGCCAGCCATTTCTAACAATTCTCTCCCTTTTTAGGGTACAAACACGGCTACACCTAATTCACCACAACTTGTGTACCAGCAGAACGGTAGGGCTTCGCTACCTCCTGGTGTGAAGGTGAAGGCTTTTGCTCTAGCCCAGCTGTAACATCGATACAGAATATTAACTAATCATGGTCTTCAAATTAGTTTTAATGATGCATGTAACAGATAAGTTGGAACAAATGGTCTTGCAGGACCCCTAATATACAATCTTCTCTCCAACCCACTACAGATACATTACATAGTACATTACAGCCTCTCTGTGACTCTGGTGAACCTCAGACACAGCAAATTTCCTGCCTCAGTAGATTTGTATGTGGTCAGGAGTGATGGAGAGGAGGATTAGAGGATGACTGGGTTATATCTCTCTAGCTCTCAATCGCTCTTTCATTTTACATCTCTGTCCTATCGTCCCTCAGTCCTATATTTGCATCTCCCTCAATCAATCTCTCTATCCCCCATTCTCTTCCTCTAAACATAATTTGATAGAGATGCTCACAAATTCATATACACTATGTGTAGATCATCTGCAATAGAGTGCATGTCTGTCTTTCTCTATAGAGCTATCTTACTGTTGCTACTAGATCTGTATCTATGAGCGTTTTTCTTTGTCTGTGTCCTTGGCAGTCCTCCACACCGGGAAGCGCTGGTTCATCATCTGCCCCGTGGCCGAGACGCCCACGCCAGACAGAGAGAGGACTTCATCAGACACCACTACAACCAAGGGTGCACACACACACCATCCATACACACACGTACACACAATCAAACGTACGTACACACACGCACACAGCAGAGTGGGTGAATAAAGCTGTGTATTAGTGTCTGTGTGTGTCTGAGCTAATGTGTGTGTTGTATGTGTGCGTAAGGGTCAGTTATGTAATGCAAGCGCTGCAGTGGCTGTGGTGAAAGGTAGGCTTTGCACTCCAACTGACAGAGCTCTGATTGGGGAATACAAGTGATGATGCAACACACCAACAGGACATCCATCTCCTTGACTCCAGTCTTTAACTCCTTCTCTTCTCACCTCTCTCCCCTACAGAGGCTCCTGTCACATCATTGTCTAGGTCCAGTTGCAGTACTACTCCGCCAGTGTCTGCCCCAACTCCTGTTCTTGCCCTGACCACCACACCCCCTACTCCAGGCCCCTCTGCACCTCAAAGCTCTGCCCAGTCTCAGGACACCAACGTAGGCAAGGCCAGAGTTCAGCAGCCCCAGGCCTCTGGAACCAAACCCTCCAGCACCAGTGCTACAACTGCTGCCATGGGCCGCCACGACTCTCTTTCAGGCAGCGAACCCTGCATCTCCATGGTAACAGACATCCCATGCTGCCCCATCGTCCCACCTGTGTCCCTGGATGTGAATGGGGCGGGACATAAAGGGGTGAGTGGCACTTCATGTCTACCCAATCAAGAGGCCAGCCTGTCAGGAGATCCGCCCCCTCCCCTGGACTCCCACCAGCCAGTGGTCCTGCAGCAGCCCTATGCCATGCCAAGCATGGTGGGTGGAGGAGGTGGAGCCAGAACACCATCACAGCCCCAGAGTCCCGCCCACCAGGCGTCCCAGCAGCAGGATGGACCTGGGGGGTCTGGGAGTGGAGGTGGTTGTGGCCTGGGGGAGTCTGATGGAGAGGGCCCGCCCAGGGTGGAGTTTGTGGACCGTACAATCAAGACTCTGGATGAGAAGCTGAGGAACCTGCTGTACCAGGAGTATGCCCAATCTGCTCCCTCCAGCACCGCCTCCGACCTCCAGGGCTCCAACACAGAGGGGATCAGCTCTCCCCCTGTCTCTGACTGCCAGACCACCTCTGGGGGGGGGCTCTCCAGGAAGGGAGCGGTGCTGGTAAAGATGCACTGTGTGTCTGTGTCCACCAGATATTCGGATTGGGGCAGCAGCAGCGTTTTATCTGATGGAGGGGTGTGTGTTTGTGTGAATCCTTGGTGTAATATTGATTCAGCGATTGAATGTAATCACTGGCCTTTAGTGTGACTGATACTGCATTTAGCAGAGGAAGTAGAGCTCAGGGTTGCTGGCCAGATAGTCCATTATACACTGCACCGCTGGCAGTTTGATCTCTGATGTGGGTTGAGTGGTGTGTGTGTGTGGGCGCCGATATGTTTAGACAAAGCAGGCGTCATAGAAGGATAATGGTTAGACTGATTCACAAGTTTTTTTCATTCAATATTTATTTCTCATTTTCAGCCTCAGATTCCTGAGCGTACTGATAGTTTGGGTACACTGAGTGACTCTGCAGGTAAATTACATCACAAACACAATTTTATATGCTATATTATGTATTGTGTAGTATTCATTTGTACTATTTAGGATAAACCCCCAAAGTGATTCCTACTTTTTAAATGTTGACTTTGAATTGTATTTTGTTAAGGATTGTTGAACAGGAGAGACTTTGTGGGCAGTTCCAGTTCCTATGTCTCCAAGAGCCGCTTTCAGGTAACCATCTACTTTAATCCCTCTCACTTAAACAAACACAAACATTCTGAATACGAACTCTCTTCAATAAACTACATTTGACTTTGATTAAAGTGAACACGTTTTATGTAACTGTTTGTCCTCAAGATTTAGATCTATTAAATCAGTTAATTGAGAATTATTCAGTTTACTCTCTAGTTTTTTAAATTTTATATAGTTTATTCAGATTCTATTTGATCACTATGTCCTTCTCCAGATCATCCCCACTCCTCCGGACGTCATCCGTCGTTTAGAGAAGGGCAGAAGTCGCAGTGGTTCGGGGGGTTCTCGCGCCGCAGCCGAGGGGGGCAGCCCACGAGACCAGGGGTGTATGGTCGTGGGTAGGTTCTCAGTGATGACCGCTGAAGAGGGTGTGGAAAACGCCCCCAAACCCCCCTGTAGTAACCGCTACTCAGCCCCTCCAGACTTGTACCAGGACACCACCGCCTCTAGCCCCATCGCCACCCCCAGCCTGCTCCCACGTGCCCACACTGCTGACGCTGCCACCAACCACTCCTTTCACTTCGACTCTGACTCGGGGGAGGAGGACACTAGCAGTTTAGCCCCTCCCCTTGCCCACCACAAGCCTCCGGCTCATGCCCTCCCGGAACACAGCGGAAGTGTGCTCATGAAGAGGGCGGTGGCCTTCCTGCGCCGCACTGGCCGCAGCAGTGTGCAGAGCTCTGATTCGCCGAGCCGGCAATCCGTGGTAGCGAATGGCCACACCGTCCTGCCGCCTGGACCCGGCCATGTATCATATGTCAGCAGTGACAACGACTCTGAGTTTGAGGATGCGGACATGAGGAAGGAGCTGCAGAGGCTGAGGGAGAAGTATGTATACACATATGCATTCATAGTCGTACACACACAAAGGGTCTAAGTCAACCCATTGATATATAGCAAACTATTAACCATTGTAACCTTCATAGCCCTGGATAGGTGTGTATTCCATTAAACACTGCTAGTTAGTGAACTTTTAAAATTGTACGAGACAATATAAATGACAGTTCCTGTCCCGGTTAAAGAGAGAAATGGAATACATTGTAGTATGCAGATTTTCCCTTTCTCAATCTCTCTCTTTTTTCTCCTCAGACACATGAAGGAGATCTCTGAGCTGCAGGCGTTCCAGAGGAGTGAGATAGAGCGTCTGTATAAAGAGCTGGGGAAAGCCCTGCCGCCTGGTGTAGGCCTGTTGCACGCTGCTCCCCCTAGTGGCCGCAGACGCAAGGTCAGCAAACACAAGCTGAAGGCAGGCAAGTTGCTCAACCCCATGGTGCAGCAGCTGAAAAACAACCTGAATACCACCACCACCACCGGTGAGGGGAAATGTGTCAGAGTGGTGAGAAGAGGGTAGAAGGGTGTGTGGTGGATAGAGTGAAAGGTGGGGTGAGGAGGAAAAGAGTGACATGTCTCTGTGAGAGAGGGAGGGAATGGAAGAGAGAAAGGGGTTTGTGAGCTGTCCTGAGAAAGGGGAACTGAGTGAGGAAGATTGGGAGGATTGGAAATGTGGTAATAACAAGAAATGAATCACCAATTCACCCTAAAGCTGCTTCTGTGGCTTATCCAGTATTTCTCTCTGAAGGTGAGAGCGCACCGAGCTCGTCTGGCTCTCCAGCTAAGAGCTCCATTGTGTCTGACGGTTCGGCCCGCTCCAGTGGCAGCAGCAGTACCAGTGGCACTCGGCCCGGCAAGGCCCCAGAGCCTGTCCAGACCCAGCAGCCCTGCTCTCTCAAGGGCTCGTTCTCTTCTGACAACATCTACGGTGGAGGCATGGCCACACACGTAGGCCCAGGGCAAGGTACCTGCACGCACATGCATGTAGGACAAGTACACACAGTGCACGTCCACAGTGAGGAGTAAACACACACATTTGGTGCTTAGTAAGCTTCAAACACACACATAGGATTCACGCAATATACCAAATGCAAATACACCCAAACACCCATTTGTACTGAGGAACAACCAACAACTCAGCTTAATCTGCTGTAGAATTCTAAACTCTCTAATATTCAAAGATGTGTCTAAACCGGAGGTCTCATTAGTCTCATAAGGGGATGTGGAAACTGGCACATTGAAAAAAAAGTCATGATTGTCAGTCTATCGAAAGCTAATGTTTTTAGGCAAACATATAAAAGGGGGTGCCCCTCATCACACATTTTTCTTCCAAAATACCGCCACGATACTGCATGACTACTGAGGTGTCAATGGAAGCTGTCTTCAAGCACTGGTCACAGATCAGTTTAACAGTCCTCATGGTGAAGGTCAGGATGAATTCGGGAAAGTAACCTGATCTTAGACCAGTGCATAGTGATAACTTGTCCATTTAGTGAATGTGAGGGCTGTCTCCTGGTGTTGGTTTAGCCCATGTGACTGTACCCTATACTGGTGCTGCGGCTGTTAATGGTGGGGGGGTTCTCATCCCAAGTCTCTGTGCACTTTTACAGAAGTATTTCTCTCTTTCTTCTCTTCTTCCCTCTTATATTAATTTTTACAGGCTGGACGGTATACCACCAAACGTCAGAGAGAGTGACCTATAAATCTAGTAGCAAGCCACGTGCTAGATTCCTCAGTGGACCCGTGTCTCTGTCCATCTGTTTGTATTTGTTATTTTCTACTTTTCTCACTCATCTCATCCCTCTCTCTTCTCTTTATTTCACTTCTAACGACCAGACTGTTTTCTTTGTGTTTTAGATAGTGGATCCTCCCCTCCTCCCCCTCCGTGTCCCCCAACACAAGCATATGTCAGCTTTTTTGTATGTCCTCGTAGCTTTCTCCCCCTCAGCCCTAAGTTGTTCTGGGTTTAGACATCCCTCCATGCCAACGCTTTGTGCACTGCTTCTGGCTTTAAACAAATTCCAAAAGCATAGTGTATGTCATAAAGCTTGTCTTCTCCAAAGATTGGCTATGCTAGACCCGAAACCTGAGCGAGTGTGTTTTAATTTACTCACTTCCTTAATTGTGAGGCGCTTCAGCTCAAGTCTACAACCCCTCTGTATACCAAGACTAAAGCCAGCTCTCCCCTGATAGCCCCGCCAGGTTCCATAGAGGCTTGCTGTGGTAGAGCAGAGGTGCCTCTTTCTCAGTCTCTCATGTTTGGACTGGGAGGACGTGCATGGTGCAGACAGGCGGGGGGGGCAGGGCACTGTTGGAGACTGGCTCCTGCAAAAAGGCTGTATCATCAATACGATCTACTTCTGTCTACTCCTTCTCCTGCATGTCTTGATATGCGCTGACTCTGATGTGCTCAGGCTATAGTATCTCTGTGCTCTTCGGTTCAGATTTTTGGGGTTCCTTTATTATGTTTCACAGGTATTCTTGTACTTACTGGTAGTTGAACTGTTCTATGTTTAGAAATGAGCTTCAGGGATCTCATTACTCTACTACTTACAGCATGGATCATTCACTAATTTGTGTGTTTACTCATTTAAAAGGATTATATGCAAACAGTATAGTTTTACTTTCAATATTGCCATCCATTGTAACATTTAACATACCGTGTACAAACTGAAGAAAAAGGAGCCTGAAATATTGAAAGTATTACTGAAACAATTACTTATTGCAAGTACGTTTTTAAAGGAACGTTCTAGACATGAAAATAGGACATGACAGGGTTACTAGGACCATATAATAGGAAGGTCTGAGTGACCTATGACAGTGTTGACATGCCCCACCTTACTGTGGTCTTCACCAAACCCCCTGTACTGGACTGTGGACCAGCATACCCAGGGCCTAGGCTTCTCTTTGTTTTCTAGGCCTCAAACATTTTCTTTTCTTTTGGAGTGACAGCACAATTTAAAAGAGTCTTTCCCCCACTCCCATTACTTCTCACTGATTTTAAAACCCCCTTCTCCTCCTCTCCTTTTTTCCTCTTGTCTCTCTCCCTAACTGATTTGATAGCTGTGTGTGGCTTTTCAGCAGCTTGTCCACAGACCTGCAGTGTGTCCCGGCCTAACTGTTTCTGTCTCTGTGCTGTTTTACCTTCTTATAGGGTCCACACTGAAACGACTATGTCTAGGCAAAGAGCGCAGTAGTAGTAACTATCGTATTTACTTTCTTCTTTCTCTGTCTACTTCGCTCTCTTTTTCTCTCTGTTGGCATGAGCAGCCTTGGTTTATATTCACGTGTTGAGTTTGGCAGTCTGAAAAAAACATGCCAGGTGTTGTTGGATAGGTGTTGTTTGGGCTCTGTTGCACGAGGAGTGTCACCTTCATTAATTTATTTTATTAGGTTTTTTTGGTAGTGCATGGCGGTGTTTGTCCTAAATGTCTGAGTGCTGAATAATGTGACGTGTGGTTGTTTGTATTAGCATTAATGGTTTCTGTTTGTCTTACTGTGGTGGTGGAAGGGGGTTGGTTGGGTGGGTTGTTGTGATTCAACCATGCTGTAATCCTTTGGCTGCTAGATTTGAGAACCTACACATTTGCTGACCAGTTGAATGAGATCACATGTCAAATACACATTTTTGTCAGCTGATCTTTCTCCACAAAACAATTACCACTCAAAGTGACATTTTAAGGTCCACTTTTAGTTGACCTGTTTTATATTTGAATAAATATGCAGGCTCTATAGAGGCTGATGGTGGTTGAAGTGCCATAGATAACTGTGAAAGGACTAACCGCAGCCAATCGATTCCATCGGAAGGGTTTAACTGGGCAGAGTTTACAAATCTTTCTGTGTTCTAGGGTCTTCTCACGGCGCCAGTGCGACTCAGACGGCATCCAATCAGCAACAGCCAGAAGCTGTCCCCAATCCTTTGCCATCTCCTCAACCAATGACGCTGCTAGCTCAGGCCCAGACAAACAACAGCAACAACAAGAAACCAGGTACTTTCACGGATGACCTGCACAAGTTGGTAGATGATTGGACGAAGGAGACGCTGGCGGCCACACAGCCGCGGCCCTCTCTGAACCAGATAAAACAGCAGAGACGCATGCAGGACCTGGAGGGTCTAGCCGCGCCCCTGGGAGGAGCCACGCAGGAGGTAATTGGCACAGAGAAACACATCAAAAGTCTAAAGACTATCACCAGTCTGAAACACTTTTGGGAGTTGCATCCCTTCTCGCTCTCTTTACCTGATCGTGTGACAGAAGTCCGTGTAATGTTAAACATCCCCTCTGGTTCTTCCAGGTGAGATGTCCCATCCCTCCAAATAAGTTCCAGCTGCCTTTGTCGTGCCCGCTGACAGCTGCTTTAGGCCCAGCCATGCCCACTGCCCTGAGCACCAACCCCTCTGCCATGCTCCAGCCCGGGTACATGGTACCAGCAGGCCCCTACGGAGGGGTGGTGCCCGGCCCCCTATACCCCCAGCAGTGGTCTGGTATGCCCAGCCCTGTGGGGATGATTGGGGCAGCGGGAGGGATGCCCTACCCCACCATGGCCAACCCAGGGGTGCAGGCCTACCCCCTGACCCTGCACAGCCCTGAGAACGTCCCCAACACCAGGATTATCTAAAGTGACAACTAGCACCTCCCTGCACCCACTAAACCCCTATCTTACCCCATCGCCCCTGATGTTCAATAGACTGCCCCCAGATGTTCCCCTCTATCCCAGCACACTCACATCAGGACTGCCTGACTAACACGTTTTAACTAATCCTGTGTTGCTATCCTAACTCCACTCTGTCCCCCCTGGTTCTCACTCCAGGGTTACAATTGTAAAATAGAGTAAAGTAGGGCCCACACAATTAAATGCTCCAACAAATGGCTTATGGGTCATTCCACCTCAAAGCACAAGAAAGATGATTTCGACACCCACCATCTGATTGTGCTGAAATATTTTCTGTAGTTAGAAACCTGATATTAGCATTCCTGAAAATGTTTTTTGAGATATAATTTGATCTCTGAGAAATTAAGCTAATGTGCCATTTTAAATGTATATGATTCATATAATCTTCAATAAAAAATAGTACCTAACATCCGATTTGGACCATAATTCTTCATGAGAATTAGTAAGACGTGGTATACAATAAAATGATCAAAAGCCACCCACGGACTCTTGTGAATCTGGTGACAGTTTTTTTCCCCTTTTCACAGAAATTTGCCTTTTGAAGTCTCTTGCATTATTTGAATTTTATATTCCTTTTTTTTACATTTAACCTTTACTTAATGAGGCAAGTCAGTTAAGAACAAAATCTTATTTACATTGACGGCCTAAAGGGGAACAGTGGGTTAACTGCCTTGTTCAGACCAACAGATTTTTACCTCGTCAGCTCGGGGATCCTTTCGGTTACTGGCCCAACGCTATAACCACTAGGTTACCTGCCGCCCCATTTACCATCGATTTAGTGTGAAAGTACTCTGTTTTTCCCACTAGATGCCACTGTTTCTGCTACTGCCACACCCTTTAATCAATTTTGCTGGTCTCTTGTCTTTTATTAAATGGGATAACAACATTTTCTTTGTAACTTTTTGTAGAAAACCAATAGCTTTTGCTCATGATGAAAATAAATTGCATGGAAATCCTCACAATTCAAGCAAAGTCCTCCATTAATGTAATTGTTTGTCCTTCTCTTAATCTGTGTCCAGGAAACAGCCCGTCTGTGTGGTTTATTCCGTTAAAAAAAACGTTTAAGATTAGTTAGGTCATTCCGGTTGAACAAGCAAATCATTAGGCTACAGCGGTTCTAATGGTTTCAATGTCATGGTCTCGAATGGTCTTTAATGGTGAAAGTCCTAAACATAGTGTTTTGCAATTGTATGGTGTTGGGTTGTAATGGTAAATGTCACTTATCACACTACATAGAGATGTTTTCTAAAAGTATTATTTTTTAACATACAAGTGCAATGGTTTAATATTTTATTAGGATTGTCACATTTGCATCACCAGACAGTTTCTCAAGTTTTGGGCTTGTAGGAAAAGTCTTCATATTGCACCATAAGGACAGGCCTCTCAGGGGGCTGCCATTTGTTGGACTATTCAAGAAGAGTTATAGGTTGAAGCATTAGGTTTCTAAGAGAAGGACAAACTGAATTGCTTTCATGGAGGACTGGCTTGAAGGATGACCACACAATCTATTTTCATCATGAGCTGTTTTTGTTCTACCCAAAGTTGCAAAAGAAAATGTTGTGATCCATTTAATAAACACGAGAAACCAGCAAAATTGATAAAGGGTATGGCAGTAGCAAGAACAGCGGCATCTAGTGGGAAAATGCTGGTACTTTCACAATTTGTGGTAAGTAATACAAGCTACTTCAATGGCTAATTTCTCTGAACAGATTCACAAGGAATACATTACATGGGATGAAGAAGCAACATACTACTTGTCAGACATTGGTGTGGGGGGGGGTCTGTGGGTGACCATGTTATTGGATTCTTCATGTCTTACTCAATGATAGTTAGAAGTTTGGTCCAAATCGGATGTTGGGTACTATATGTATTGAATATTACGTGAATCCTATTAATTTAAAAAGGGCTAATTTGCTTAATTTCGCAGAGATAATTTTTTATTAACAAAATAGTGTTGCGGGTATGCTGATCTTATCGGTTTCTAACTATAGAACGTATTTCAGAACAATCTGGGATGGTAGGTGTCATGGCTTGCTGAAATGACATGGAACGACTCTTATGTGTTGGAGCATCTGGTCCCTACTTGACTGTACTACTCACCCCCTCCAGTGTTTCTATATGCAGGATAATCCTGCTCCACTCTTCTCAGATTGTGGTTTGATGCTTTATTAAAGAGCAACACACGTGTAAATAGCCTGTGAGCTTGTAAATATCCAGTGTGTGTGTCAATATACTTTATACAGCACCGGGAGTTTTCCTGTGTGTATGTATACGTGTGTACAGTATAAATGTTCTGTGTGTGTCTGAGTACCTACTGCTTTTAGCTTTGGTCTTGTCTAAACTCACAGCCATACTTTATAATATCAGCGGTCACAAATGTGATGTTTTCACCAAATCCGTCATAAACGATAAGTAGTCATGTTTTCAGATAGATTTTTGTTTACTAATGTTTTGTCAACCTTAAAACACTACATTAGAAATCAAAATTCAATGGTTTAAGATGATAGGGTTAGGAGACCTGTATTTTAAAGTGAAGTTCTCTGAAGGAGTGTAGTGCCTTGAACATTGATTTTTCTGTCCGCATTTTCTTTCCGCAACCAAGAGATTTTATTTCGCGGTGGCTTTGTGTCTTATTTTTATTTTTTTCTTGGTTTACAATTGAATGCCCTTGTAGCACTGCACTATTAACACAGTATATGCTTTTATTCAAGTAATAAAATCATGTTTTTAATCTTTGTTTGCTCCCCACCCCTGTGACATTTAGAACGCCATAGAGGTGAAATGTACAGTTGCCCTGTGGGAACAGACAGTTGATGTACAATTTTTAAAAGTCAAAGCTCTCTCATTGGGCAGTGGGTAGTGTCCTAGGCATAGTTAGAATTCTTAGAATTAGCGTTCCCCAGTGGGTGGACCAATTTAATTTTCATTCTATATTTATAGAATGAGGGGAACCCGTAGTGTCCAGCTCAGAATGTAGCAGAGGCAGGTTTGCCGAGCAAGACTTAGTGCAATTTCACCTATCCACCTAGCTTTCGTAGCGGCCTTCCCACAAGCCTTACCCAGGAACCTGCAACAGGAGCTAGTTTCTTTTGTTGCCGTTTAGTTGAACCTAAGTTACAAATCACATTGAAAATGATAACAGCAGTTACAACTGCTAAATATTTTCTGTTGGGGCAAGAACATGGTTCTCCTTTTATTAGGCACATTATGGGATTTCTTTAGTGCAATCACCAGTTATTATTTACTTGTCTAAATTATTGCCATTGTTTTATGTTTCTAAGCTTGATTTTGATGCTGCTAGTGTGTCTGAGGTGGATCCACTGATGTGTGTTTTATCTGCACACATGATGATACAGTGGAGTCCCTCCAGTAATAAAACCTTTGTCAGAGGGTGAGTTGTTTTCTCAATGAGATTATGTTCATGTCAAGCAGTGTTATTATATTGCCTTGTTGAAATGAATAAATGATGTATCATTTCCTAGGTGGTTATTGATGATAGCCTTGCTTTTCTGTATTGTTTTGAGTGTTTGATTTCTCTGTTCAGAATTAAGCATGTAAACTCCAGATGGATACTTGATTTGCACAACATGCCCAGTGCTTTAACTATAGCCTATAATATCAGTTCCAACACACCTATACACCTTCCCGCCCCTTATCCTCCTGACCACTGAAGAGCATGTCTGTTATTTTCCATACAGCCGTGATTATCATTACTATACAGCCATTTAGAAATGTCACAGCCACCACCACCACACCAGTGAAAGGTTGCAGCACCCCAGTCCTGCCAAGCTGTGAATTGTACAGTTTTCCTGTCATTAATATATTTTGTTTAACTGTTCTGGGATTTCACGTCGGTGTATATTATTCCATCAATTCGGTTTGAATTGAACTTTTTATAGGATATAATGCAGAGTTGTCTGCTTTGGTGAAATACTTGCAGTAGTAAGAGATTTCTGTTCTCTGTTACTCGTTGTATCTGACTTACTGCTTACTGACTTACTGCTTACTGCTACACCTCCCTGTCTGTTACACTTAGTGAGCAGATCCATAGAAACTGATCGTAAAGAGCAGATGTGGTTCTCTGAGGAATAGAGAATAATGCATGTTCTGATCATTGCATTTCTATCAGTTCTGAGTAACATTGTCTCATTGAATATGCCTGTAATTGTGGAAGGCTTGCACTAAAGCTCTGTGTCGGATTGCTTCTGCCTGCTATGTATCACTAGATTACCTTACCAACCCAGTCAGCGCACTCATCGCAGACTGTACATGTTTAAAGAGAAATAAACATTATTTTGTGCTTGATGTTGATGTCTCTCCTTTGTTACTCAATAATCTAGATCTATTTAATATCTCTCATGCTATTTTTTGTAAAGATTAAAGAATTAACCCATATTTCTGTACAGATGTGAAGAAGGGTTCCCTTCTTAATCTCCATTAACACTTTATTGGGGAAAGTGCACTATATTATGGACATTGTTTTTTTCCCCAGGTTTGTCCAACTGACACAACGCTTTTTCTGCATCGTGGAAACCGTTCCTGACGTTAAATATTTTAATTCCTAAATATCTTTTCTCCAGAAAAGTCTGATTTTTAAATGGTCCTCCAGTGAAAATTCAGCACACCTCCACTTTTTGACAGCCTGACTTATTATTATGGTATTAAGCGCCATGATGAAATTACAGTTATTACATTTGGCCTACATTACAACATTACTATTTTATAAGTGTAAAATTACTGTAATGTATATATGATTGGCCATATTTTTTTTAATTAGGCAAGTCAGTTAAGAACAAACATTTACAATGACAGCCAAATCCAGACAACACTGGGCCAATTGTGCACCGCCCTATGGGACTCCTAAACAGGGCTGGTTATAATACAGCCTGGAATCAAACCAGCGTCTGTAGTGACACCTCTAGCACTGAGATGCAGTGCCTTAGACTGCTGCACCACTCGGGAGCCTATAATAACCATATTTTCCAAAAGACATAGCCTATGGTGACCAAATCAAAATCACATTTTATTTGTCACATACACATGGTTAGCAGATGTCAATGTGAGTAGCAAAATGCGTGTGCTTCTAGTTCCGACAATGTAGTAATATCCAACGAGTAATCTAACCTAACAATGAAAATGAACATGTATACTGAACAAAAAGCTGCTGAGTATTTCTGGTTGTGATAACGCCCTTTTGTTGTGAAAAACTCATTATGATTTGCTGGGCCTGGCTTCCCAGTGGGTGGACCTGGCTCCTAAGTGGGTGGGCCTATACCCTCCCGCCCCACCCATGGCTGTGCCCCTGCCCAGTTATGTTAAATACATAGATTAGGGCCTAATTAATTAATTTAATTTTACAAATTTCCTTTAATGAACTGTAACTCAGTAAATTCTTTGAAATTGTTGCATGTTGCATTTATATTTTTGTTCAGTACCTATTTACATTTACATTACATTTAAGTCATTTAGCAGACGCTCTTATCCAGAGCGACTTACAAATTGGTGCATTCACTTTATGACATCCAGTGGAACAGTCACTTTACAATAGTGCATCTAAATCTTAAAGGGGGGGGGAATACTTATCCTATCCTAGGTATTCCTTATTTGACTGTAGCACTATGATATTTAATAAATAATGTCCCTTTGCCAGGCTAGACTGATCAAATTATCAATGTCAAAACTATCAGGAACGTGTGAACTGATCTATGATTTTTCATATTCAAATTTATGGCGCAAACCCTCCTTTTATGATTCACGTTTCCATATTGGCAGATTCGCAAATGACACAAATAAATACGATTAAAAAAAAAAACATGATCTTAGACGTGTTAATAAAATGTAATACAGCCTATTTTACCCCCATGTTTTTCGTCTTTGGACATTCTTTAAAGTGCACATTTATCCAGATGTATATTAAAAGTTGCGAAACGGATCATTAGATTCGCCACATAGAAAAAGAACAACAAAAGGAAGCGAATTACCTTTTAATGGTGAAAATGTGACGCCACTTGACTAGGCGTCCAACGAGTTTCGAAATGGCATCTTCCTCAAACACAAAATAATGGTACACGTCGAAATTAGGCCCTTATTTCGACAAAAGCACCAAAGAACAAATACTCTATTTGACGAAAGTGCCCACACGCGCCTATGGCGTACAGCAGTGGCTGCCGCTTTTGTTCGTTGGAGTTCCTGAATTAATACCATCACAATGAAATAACTAGGATATTGTGTTGTTTTTAAACCATTTCCCCCACATTTCTCATGATCAGATTGGGTTTTATAGGATTAATACATCGATCTGCAATCGCCCATTTACCGAGCTGGAATGAGAAATTTTGCAGCACCCTAGCTTCCAGGAGCCCTGAGTAGTAAGTGTTTATTAATTCAGAGCTAGATTGGCTATGTATTCGTGGTGTCTACAGATAAATAGGCTTACATCCGTAAGGTATTTTATGAATTTTGTAAATTGTAATGATTTGTGCTTTGATTTTTGTTACAATTTGCTTTTCGAGTCGTTTCAGATCCTTTAGCAAGATACGAAGACCCAGGATTCTGAGTGCCACCTTATCATAATGATTGTCTATTTATCTTTCCCTAGTAGTGAATGTAGAACTGTAGGTTTTTATTTAGTGAATAGATAGCGATCAGGTGACCACAGAGTGTTATATTGTAGTGGCTGATCAGGGTGAGGTCTAAACATTGTGGAGGGAAACATTGTAAGCAAGCTGAATGTGTCCCATAACTGGAGCTGTCTGTTACAATGCATCACCTCGAGTTGTTGTAACCTATACGATTGGTTACAATGTTTCTCAGGCTTCTATAGATACAAAAGTATCATTTTGCTGAAAACTCCCAACAATAGTTGCAAGCTAGTTGCTACAAATAGCTGCAACACATTCCTTGGATCTTTGAGCAAGTGAATGGAACATGTCATGAGATTGCGCTATCCAAATCATGGGCTAAACAAACAAAAATAGTTTACGTTGATTACTTTGCCATAGTTGTATATGGAACCTTAGGTAAATATTTTTATTACCGTGAGAGTGGAGTCTATGTCCAGGTTTTTAGAAGTTTGCTTTTTGATTGATAGACAGCTTCTGGTTGAATCAACCTTGAAATGCATGTTATCTGTAATCCAACATTCCAAACGGCTGTCAAATCGAGCTGTCTAACTACCTTAATTTTGTCTTCAGTTTAAGATTGAAATCTGTTTCATTTGAAAAGTAAGTGGTATGATGAGCAATATTGCAAGTAAAATGTCATTTGCAAAAATTAAAACTAGCAAGAAAAATGGATGCAGCTGTGCCATGGTAAAGTTGACAGCTCTCCAGCCACGTGCCTGCTGTTGACGGCCTTGTTTCCTTGAAATCTGCAAGACAACATGGCATAGCTTTTAGGATTTCAAAGGGCTGAAGGCAATGGACGGACACATTCTGTATTGTTTCCAACATAGACTGATTACTTTATGGACATAATACTACCCACCGGCATGACTGTGTTTCAATAATGTTGGAGTCAGAGATGGCAAAAAGAAATTGGTGCAACATTTACATCAGGGTGCATCATCTCCCCTCCTCTCTCCCTCTGTCTATCTGTTTCTGTGTGTCTCAGATGTAAGCTTGAACAGCTCCTGTCCCAGCAGTGGCCATCTGCACAATGGGGCTGGACTTTGATGTGAAGACTTTCTGCCACAACCTCCGGGCCACCAAGCCCCCTTACGAGTGCCCCGTGAAGACCTGTCGCAAGGTCTACAAGAGCTACAGCGGCATCGAGTACCACCTCTACCACTACGACCATGACAACCCAATGCCTGTGCAGGCCATGCCCCAGAAGAAGAGGAAGGGGCGCCCCCCTCGAGTGTCCCTGGTTGGGGACGGAGAGGGAGGGGTGGGAAAGGGAGGTGGGCTGGGGCTGGGCGGGCAGGGAGCGAACACCCCGGGGAGTCCTAACCGGTCTGAGCGCTCCCACTCCCCAGGCAGGGAGACAATGACCTATGCCCAGGCCCAGCGCATGGTGGAGCTGGAGATCCATGGACGCATCCACCGCATCAGCATCTTTGAGAACATTGACGTAGTGTCGGAGGACGACAGTGGGGCCGAAGACCCTCCATCCTCAGGTGGAGGGGGATGTGGGGGAGGGGCGTGTAACGGGGGAGAAAGCGGGGGAGGAGGGAGTGAGGCAGGTGGCAACGGCAAGGACAGGCATGACACCCCTGCTGCTAACGCAGGGAAGGCCACATCTAAGTCTGGGAAGCACAAGAGTAAAGAGAAGAAGAAGGAGGTATCATCGCACCACCAAAGTGCTTCCTGTGGCCCGGTGGTCAAACTGCCTGAGGTGGTATACAGAGAGCTAGACCAAGAGAGGCCTGATGCACCCACAAGACATTCCTCCTACTACAGGTCAGTCACAGTACCACACGACACTGATCCTTCTACAGGTCAGTCAGTCACAGAACCACACAACACTCATCCTACTACAGGTCAGCCACAGTACCACACGACACTCATGCTTCTACAAGTCAGTCACAGTACCACAGGACACTCATCCTACTACAGGTCAGTCAGTCACAGTGCCACACGACACTCAACCTTCTACAGGTCAGTCACAGTACCACACAACACTCATGCTACTACAGGTCAATCAGTCACAGTAAAACATGACACGCATCCTACTACAGGTCAGTCAGTCACAGTACCACACGACACTCATCCTTCTACAGGTCAGTCACAGTACCACATGACACTCATCCTACTACAGGTCAGTCAGTCACAGTACCACACGACACTCATCCTACTACAGGTCAGTCAGTCACAGTACCACACGACACTCATCCTACTACAGGTCAGTCAGTCACAGTACCACACGACACTCATCCTACTACAGGTCAGTCAGTCACTGTACCACAAGACATTCCTCCTACTAAAGGTCAGTCACAGTACCACACAACACTCATCCTACTACAGGTCAGTCACAGTACCAAACGATACTCATCCTACTACAGGTCAGTCGCAGGACCACACGACACTCATCCTACTACAGGTCAGTCACAGTACTACACGACACTCATCCTACTACAGGTCAATCACAGTACCACACGACACTCATCCTACTACAGGTCAGTCACAGTACAACATGATTCTCATCCTACTACAGGTCAGTCAGTCACAGTACCACACGACACTCACCCTACTACATGTCAGTCACAGTACCACACGACACTCATCCTACTACAGGTCACTCATTCGTAGTACCACATGACACTCATCCTACTACAGGTCAGTCACAGTACCACACGACACTCATCCTGCTACATGTCAGTCACAGTGCCACACGGCACTCATCCTACTACAGGTCAGTCACAGTACTACATGACACTCATCCTACTACAGGTCCGTCACAGTACCGCACGACACTCATCCTTCTACATGTCAGTCACAGTACCACACGACACTCATCCTACTACAGGTCACTCATTCGTAGTACCACATGACACTCATCCTACTACAGGTCAGTCGCAGTACCACACGACACTCATCCTGCTACAGGTCAGTCACAGTACTACACGGCACTCATCCTACTACAGGTCAGTCATTCGTAGTACCACACGACACTCATCCTACTACAGGTCAGTCACAGTACCACACGACACTCATCCTACTACAGGTCAGTCACAGTACCACATGACACTCATCAGACTACAGGTCAATCACAGTACCACACGACACTCATCCTACTACAGGAGAGTCAGTCACAGTACCACAAGACATTCCTCCTACTACAGGTCAGTCACAGTACCTCACGACACTCATCCTATGACAGGTCAGTCGCAGTACCAAACGACACTCATCCTGCTACAGGTCAGTCACAGTACTACACGACACTCATCCTACTACAGGTCAATCACAGTACCACACGACACTCATCCTACTACAGGTCAGTCACAGTACAACATGATTCTCATCCTACTACAGGTCAGTCAGTCACAGTACCACACGACACTCACCCTACTACATGTCAGTCACAGTACCACACGACACTCATCCTACTACAGGTCACTCATTCGTAGTACCACATGACACTCATCCTACTACAGGTCAGTCACAGTACCACACGACACTCATCCTACTACATGTCAGTCACAGTACCACACAACACTCATCCTACTACAGGATAGTCAGTCACAGTACCACAAGACATTTCTCCTACTACAGGTCAGTCACAGTACCACACAAAACTCATCCTACTACAGGTCAGTCACTGTACCACACGACACTCATTCTACTACAGGTCAGTCGCAGGACCACACGACACTCATCCTACTACAGGTCAGTCACAGTACCACACAAAACTCATCCTACTACAGGTCAGTCACTGTACCACACGACACTCATTCTACTACAGGTCAGTCGCAGGACCACACGACACTTATCCTACTACAGGTCAGTCACAGTACCACATGACACTCATTCTACTACAGGTCAGTCAGTCACAGTACCATATGACACTCATCCTTCTTCATGTCCGTCACAGTACCACACGACTCTCGTCCTTCTACAGGTCAATCACAGTACCTCACGACACTCATCCTACGACAGGTCAGTCACAGTACCACATGACACTCATTCTACTACAGGTCAATCAGTCACAGTACCATACGACACTCATCCTTCTACAGGTCAGTCACAGTACCACAAGACATTTCTCCTACTACAGGTCAGTCACAGTACCACACAAAACTCATCCTACTACAGGTCAGTCACAGTACCACACGACACTCATTCTACTACAGGTCAGTCGCAGGACCACACGACACTCATCCTACTACAGGTCAGTCACAGTACCACATGACACTCATTCTACTACAGGTCAATCAGTCACAGTACCATACGACACTCATCCTTCTACAGGTCAGTCACAGTACCATACAACACTCATCCTACTACAGGTCAGTCACAGTACCAAGCGATACTCATCCTACTACAGGTCAGTCACAGTACCAAGCGATACTCATCCTACTACAGGTCCGTCACAGTACCACACAACACTCATCCTTCTACAGGTCAGTCACAGTACCACACGACACTCAACCTGCTACAGGTTAGTCGCAGTACCACACCACACTCATCCTACTGGAGGTCATTCACAGTCCCACATGACACTCGTCCTACTACAGGTCAGTCAGTCACAGTACCACACGACACTCATCCTTCTACAGGTCATTCGTAGTAACACACGATGCTCATCCTACTACAGGTCAGTCACAGTACCACACGACACTCATCCTACTACAGGTCAGTCATTCGTAGTACCACACAACACTCATCCTACTACAGGTCAGTCACAGTACCACACGACACTCATCCTTCTACACGTCAGTCATTCGCAGTAACACACGACACTCATCCTACTACTGTTCAGTCACAGTACTACATGACACTCATCCTACTACTGTTCAGTCACAGTACTACATGACACTCATCCTACTACAGGTCAGTCACAGTACCACATGACACTCATCCTACTACAGGTTAGGCACAGTACCACATGACACTCATCCTACTACAGGTCAGTCAGTCACAGTACCACACTACACTCATCCTTCTACAGGTCAGTCACAGTACCACATGACACTCATCCTACTACAGGTCAATCACAGTACCACACGACACTCATCCTACTACAGGATAGTCAGTCACAGTACCACAAGACATTTCTCCTACTACAGGTCAGTCACAGTACCACACAAAACTCATCCTACTACAGGTCAGTCACTGTACCACACGACACTCATTCTACTACAGGTCAGTCGCAGGACCACACGACACTCATCCTACTACAGGTCAGTCACAGTACCACATGACACTCATTCTACTACAGGTCAGTCAGTCCGTCACAGTCCATACGTCATCCTTCTTCATGTCAGTCACAGTACCACACGACACTCATCCTACTACAGGTCAGTCACAGTACCTCATGACACTCATCCTACTACAGGTCAGTCACAGTACTACATGATTCTCATCCTACTACAGGTCAGTCAGTCACAGTACCACACGACACTCATCCTACTACATGTCAGTCACAGTACCATACGACACTCATCCTACTACAGGTCCGTCACAGTACCACACGACACTCATCCTACTACAGGTCAGTCACAGTACCACATGACACTCATCCTACTACAGGTCAGTCACAGTACCACACGACACTCATCCTACTACAGGTCAGTCACAGTACCACACGACACTCATCCTACTACAGGTCAGTCACAGTACCACACGACACTCATCCTACTACAGGTCAGTCATTCACAGTACCACACGACACTCATCCTACTACAGGTCAGTCACAGTACCACATGACACTCATCCTACTACAGGTCAATCACAGTAATACACGACACTCATCCTACTATAGGTCAGTCACAGTACTACATGATTCTCATTCTACTACAGGTCAGTCAGTCACAGTACCACACGACACTCATCCTACTACAGGTCAGTCACAGTACCACACGACACTCATCCTACTACAGGTCAGTCACAGTACCTCATGATTCTCATCCTACTACAGGTCAGTCACAGTACCACACGACACTCATCATCCTACTACAGGTCAGTCACAGTACCACACGACACTCATCCTACTACAGGTCAATCACAGTACCACACGACACTCATCCTACTACAGGTCAGTCACAGTACTACATGATTCTCATCCTACTACAGGTCAGTCAGTCACAGTACCACACGACACTCACCCTACTACATGTCAGTCACAGTACCACACGACACTCATCCTACTACAGGTCAGTCACAGTACCACACGACACTCATCCTACTACAGATCAGTCATTCAGTACCACACCACACTCATCCTACTGGAGGTCATTCACAGTCCCACATGACACTCATCCTACTACAGGTCAGTCAGTCACAGTACCACACGACACTCATCCTACTACAGGTCAGTCACAGTACCACACGACACTCATCCTACTACAGGTCAGTCACAGTACCACACGACACTCATCCTTCTACAGGTCAGTCACAGTACCACATGACACTCATCCTACTACAGGTCAGTCACAGTGCCACACGACACTCATCCTACTACATGTCAGTCACAGTACCACACGACACTCATCCTACTACAGGTCACACAGTACCACACGACACTCATCCTACTACAGGTCAGTCACAGTACCACACGACACTCATCCTACTACAGGTCAGTCAGTCACAGTACCACAAGACACTCATCCTACTACAGGTCAGTCACAGTACCACACGACACTCATCCTACTACAGGTCAGTCGCAGTACCACACGACACTCATCCTACTACAGGTCAGTCACAGTACCACATGACACTCATCCTACTACAGGTCAGTCACAGTACCACACAGACACTCATCCTATCTACAGGTCAGTCACAGTACCACACGACACTCATCCTACTACAGGTCAGTCACAGTACCACACGACACTCATCCTACTACAGGTCAGGTCACAGTCACAGTACCACATGACACTCATCCTACTACAGGTCAGTCACAGTACCACACGACACTCATCCTACTACAGGTCAGTCAGTCACAGTACCACACACAGTGACACTCATCCTACTACAGGTCAGTCACAGTACCACACGACACTCATCCTACTACAGGTCAGTCACAGTACCACATGACACTCATCCTACTACAGGTCAGTCAGTCACAGTACCACACTACACTCACCACTACAGGTCAGTCACAGTACCACATGTCACTCATCCTACTACAGGTCAGTCACAGTACCACACGACACTCATCCTACTACAGGTCAGTCAGTCACAGTACCACACGACACTCATCCTACTACAGGTCAGTCACAGTACCACATGATTCTCATCCTACTACAGGTCAGTCAGTCACAGTACCACATGACACTCATCCTACTACAGGTCAGTCACAGTACCACACGACACTCATCCTACTACAGGTCAGTCACAGTACCACACGACACTCATCCTACTACAGGTCAGTCACAGTACCACACGACACTCATCCTACTACAGGTCAGTCGCAGTACCACACGACACTCATCCTACTACAGGTCAGTCACAGTACCACATGACACTCATTCTACTACAGGTCAGTCAGTCACAGTACCATACGACACTCATCCTTCTTCATGTCCGTCACAGTACCACACGACTCTCGTCCTTCTACAGGTCAATCACAGTACCTCACGACACTCATCCTACGACAGGTCAGTCGCAGTACCACACGACACTCATCCTGCTACAGGTCAGTCACAGTACTACACGACACTCATCCTACTACAGGTCGATCACAGTAACACACGACACTCATCCTACTATAGGTCAGTCACAGTACTACATGATTCTCATCCTACTACAGGTCAGTCAGTCACAGTACCACACGACACTCACCCTACTACATGTCAGTCACAGTACCACACGACACTCATCCTACTACAGGAGAGTCAGTCACAGTACCACAAGACATTCCTCCTACTACAGGTCAGTCACAGTACCTCACGACACTCATCCTACGACAGGTCAGTCGCAGTACCACACGACACTCATCCTACTACAGGTCAGTCACAGTACCACACGACACTCATCCTACTACAGGAGAGTCAGTCACAGTACCACAAGACATTCCTCCTACTACAGGTCAGTCACAGTACAACATGATTCTCATCCTACTACAGGTCAGTCAGTCACAGTACCACAGTACTCACCCTACTACATGTCAGTCACAGTACCACACGACACTCATCCTACTACAGGTCAGTCACAGTACCACACGACACTCATCCTACTACAGGTCAGTCACAGTACCACACGACACTCATCCTACTACAGGTCAGTCACAGTACCACAAGACATTTCTCCTACTACAGGTCAGTCACAGTACCACACAACACTCATCCTACTACAGGTCAGTCACAGTACCACATCACTCATCCTACTACAGGTCAGTCACAGTACCACACGACACTCATCCTACTACAGGTCAGTCACAGTACAACATGACACTCATCCTACTACAGGTCAGTCAGTCACAGTACCACACGACACTCACCCTACTACATGTCAGTCACAGTACCACACGACACTCATCCTACTACAGGTCACTCACAGTACCATACGACACTCATCCTTCTTCATGTCCTCACAGTACCACACGACTCTCATCCTTCTACAGGTCAATCACAGTACCACACGACACTCATCCTACTACAGGTCAGTCACAGTACCACACGACACTCATCCTGCTACAGGTCAGTCACAGTACTACACGACACTCATCCTACTACAGGTCAATCACAGTAACACACGACACTCATCCTACTATAGGTCAGTCACAGACACATGATTCTCATCCTACTACAGGTCAGTCAGTCAGTACCACATGACACTCATCCTACTACAGGTCAGTCACAGTACCACACGACACTCATCCAGCTACAGGTCAGTCACAGTACCACACGACACTCATCCTACTACAGGTCAGTCACAGTACCACACAACACTCATCCTACTACAGGTCAGTCACAGTACTACATGATTCTCATCCTACTACAGGTCAGTCAGTCAGTACCACACGACACTCATCCTACTACAGGAGAGTCAGTCACAGTACCACATGACACTCATTCTACTACAGGTCAGTCAGTCACAGTACCATACGACACTCATCCTTCTTCATGTCAGTCACAGTACCACACGACACTCATCCTACTACAGGTCAGTCACAGTACCACACGACACTCATCCTACTACAGGTCAGTCACAGTACCACACGACACTCATCCTACTACAGGTCAGTCACAGTACCACAGACACTCATCCTACTACAGGTCAGTCACAGTACCACACGACACTCATCCTACTACAGGTCAGTCACAGTACAGTCATCACTACAGGTCAGTCACAGTACCACATGACACTCATCCTACTACAGGTCAGTCACAGTACCACATGACACTCATCCTACTACAGGAGAGTCAGTCACAGTACCACACGACATTCATCCTACTACAGGTCAGTCACAGTACCTCACGACACTCATCCTACTACAGGTCAGTCGCAGTACCACACGACACTCATCCTACTACAGGTCAGTCACAGTACTACACGACACTCATCCTACTACAGGTCAGTCACAGTACCACACGACACTCATCCTACTACAGGTCAGTCACAGTACAACATGACACTCATCCTACTACAGGTCAGTCACAGTACCACACGACACTCATCCTACTACATGTCAGTCACAGTACCACACGACACTCATCCTACTACAGGTCACTCACAGTACCACATGACACTCATCCTACTACAGGTCAGTCACAGTACCACACGACACTCATCCTACTACAGGTGTCAGTCACAGTACCACAAGACACTCATCCTACTACAGGTCAGTCACAGTACCACACGACACTCATCCTACTACAGGTCAGTCGCAGTCCACACGACACTCATCCTACTACAGGTCAGTCACAGTACACATGACACTCATTCTACTACAGGTCAGTCAGTCAGTACCACACGACACTCATCCTTACTACAGGTCACACAGTACCACACACACTCATCCTACTACAGGTCAGTCACAGTACCACACGACACTCATCCTACTACAGGTCAGTCACAGTACCACACGACACTCATCCTACTACAGGTCAGTCACAGTACCACACGACACTCATCCTACTACAGGTCAGTCACAGTACCACACGACACTCATCCTACTACAGGTCAGTCACACAGTACCACACGACACTCATCCTACTACAGGTCATCACAGTAACACACGACACTCATCCTACTACAGGTCAGTCACAGTACCACACGACACTCATCCTACTACAGGTCAGTCAGTCACAGTACCACACGACACTCATCCTACTACAGGTCAGTCACAGTACCACACGACACTCATCCTACTACAGGTCAGTCACAGTACCACACGACACTCATCCTACTACAGGTCAGTCACAGTACCACACGACACTCATCCTACTACAGGTCAGTCACAGTACATGACACTCATCCTACTACAGGTCAGTCACAGGTTACACAGTACCACATGACACTCATCCTACTACAGGTCAGTCAGTCACAGTACCACACGACACTCATCCTACTACAGGTCAGTCACAGTACCACACCTCATCCTACTACAGGTCAATCACAGTACCACACGACACTCATCCTACTACAGGTCAGTCACAGTACCACACGACACTCATCCTACTACAGGTCAGTCACAGTACCACACGACACTCATCCTACTACAGGTCAGTCACAGTACCACACGACACTCATCCTACTACAGGTCAGTCACAGTACCACACGACACTCATCCTACTACAGGTCAGTCAGTCACAGTACCACACGACATTTCTCCTACTACAGGTCAGTCACAGTACCACACGACACTCATCCTACTACAGGTCAGTCACAGTACCACACGACACTCATCCTACTACAGGTCAGTCACAGTACCACACGACACTCATCCTACTACAGGTCAGTCACAGTACCACACGACACTCATCCTACTACAGGTCAGTCACAGTACCACACACTCATCCTACTACAGGTCAGTCACAGTACCACACGACACTCATCCTACTACAGGTCAGTCACAGTACCACATGACACTCATCTCATCCTACTACAGGTCAGTCACAGTACCACACGACACTCATCCTACTACAGGTCAGTCACAGTACCACACGACACTCATCCTACTACAGGTCAGTCACAGTACCACACGACACTCATTCTACTACAGGTCAGTCGCAGGACCACACGACACTCATCCTACTACAGGTCAGTCACAGTACCACATGACACTCATTCTACTACAGGTCAGTCAGTCACAGTACCATACGACACTCATCCTTCTTCATGTCCGTCACAGTACCACACGACTCTCGTCCTTCTACAGGTCAATCACAGTACCTCACGACACTCATCCTACTACAGGTCAGTCGCAGTACCACACGACACTCATCCTGCTACAGGTCAGTCACAGTACTACACGACACTCATCCTACTACAGGTCAATCACAGTAACACACGACACTCATCCTACTATAGGTCAGTCACAGTACTACATGATTCTCATCCTACTACAGGTCAGTCAGTCACAGTACCACACGACACTCACCCTACTACATGTCAGTCACAGTACCACACGACACTCATCCTACTACAGGAGAGTCAGTCACAGTACCACAAGACATTCATCCTACTACAGGTCAGTCACAGTACCACACGACACTCATCCTACAACAGGTCAGTCAGTACCACACGACACTCATCCTACTACAGGTCAGTCACAGTACCACATGACACTCATCCTACTACAGGTCAGTCAGTCACAGTACCACACGACACTCATCCTACTACATGTCAGTCACAGTACCACACGACACTCATCCTACTACAGGTCAGTCACAGTACCACACGACACTCATCCTACTACAGGTCAGTCACAGTACCACACGACACTCATCCTACTACAGGTCAGTCACAGTACCACACGACACTCATCCTACTACAGGTCAGTCACAGTACCACACGACACTCATCCTACTACAGGTCAGTCACAGTACCACACGACACTCATCCTACTCAGTCACACGTCAGTCATTCGCAGTAATACACGACACTCATCCTACTACTGTTCAGTCACAGTACTACATAACACTCATCCTACTACAGGTCAGTCACAGTACCACACGACACTCATCCTACTACAGGTCAGTCACAGTACTACATGACACTCATCCTACTACAGGTCAGTGTCACAGTACCACACGACACTCATCCTTCTACAGGTCAGTCACAGTACCACATGACACTCATCCTACTACAGGTCAGTCGCAGTACCACACGACACTCACCTGCTACAGGTTAGTCGCAGTACCACAACACACTCATCCTACTGGAGGTCATTCACAGTCCCACATGACACTCATCCTACTACAGGTCAGTCAGTCACAGTACCACACGACACTCATCCTTCTACAGGTCATTTGTAGTACCACACGACACTCATCCTACTACAGGTCAGTCACAGTACCACACGACACTCATCCTACTACAGGTCAGTCATTCGTAGTACCACACGACACTCATCCTACTACAGGTCAGTCACAGTACCACACGACACTCATCCTTCTACATGTCAGTCATTCACAGTAACACACGACACTCATCCTACTACAGGTCAGTCACAGTACCACATGACACTCATTCTACTACAGGTCAGTCAGTCACAGTACCTCACGACACTCATCCTACGACAGGTCAGTCGCAGTACCACACGACACTCATCCTGCTACAGGTCAGTCACAGTACTACACGACACTCATCCTACTACAGGTCAATCACAGTAACACACGACACTCATCCTACTATAGGTCAGTCACAGTACTACATGATTCTCATCCTACTACAGGTCAGTCAGTCACAGTACCACACGACACTCACCCTACTACATGTCAGTCACAGTACCACACGACACTCATCCTACTACAGGAGAGTCAGTCACAGTAACACAAGACATTCCTCCTACTACAGATCAGTCGCAGTACCACACCCCACTCATCCTACTAGAGGTCATTCACAGTCCCACATGACACTCATCCTTCTACACGTCAGTCATTCAGTACCACACGACACTCATCCTACTACTGTTCAGTCACAGTACTACATAACACTCATCCTACTACAGGTCAGTCACAGTACCACACGACACTCATCCTACTACAGGTCAGTCACAGTACCATACAACACTCATCCTTCTACAGGTCAGTCGCAGTACCACACCACACTCGTCCTACTACAGGTCAGTCGCAGTACCACACGACACGCATCCTGATACAGGTCAGTCACAGTACCACACGACACTCATCCTACTACAGGTCATTCACAGTACCACATGACACTCATCCTACCTCAGGTCAGTCACAGTACCATACAACACTCATCCTTCTTCATGTCAGTCACAGTACCACATGACAATCATCCTACTACATGTCAGTCACAGTGCCACACGACATTCATCCCACTACATGTCAGTCACAGTACCACACGACACTCATCCCACTACAGGTCAGTCACAGTACTACATGACACTCATCCTACTACAGGTCAGTCACAGTACCACATGACACTCATCCTACTACAGGTCAGTCAGTCACAGTACCACACGAAACTCATCCTACTACAGTTCAGTCACAGTACTACACAACACTCATCCAACTACAGGTCAGTCAGTCACAGTTCCACACGACACTCATCCTACTACAGGTCAGTCACAGTACCAAACGACACTCATCCTACTACATGTCAATCACAGTACCACACGACACTCATCCTACTACAGGTCAGTAACAGTACCATACGGCACTCATCCTACTACAGGTCAGTCACAGTACTACACGACACTCATCCTACTACAAGACAGTCAGTCAGTCACAGTACCACACGACACTCATTCTACTACAGGTCAGTCACAGTACCACATGACACTCATCCTACTACAGGTCAGTCACAGTACCACACGACACTCATTCTACTACAGGTCAGTCGCAGTACCACACGACACTCATCCTACTACAGGTCAGTCACAGTACTACACGACACTCATCCTACTACATGTCAGTCACAGTACCACACGACACTCATCCTACTACAGGTCAGTCACAGTACTACATGACACTCATCCTACTACAGGTCAGTCACAGTACCACACGACACTCATCCTACTACAGGTCAGTCACAGTACCACACGACACTCATCCTACTACTGGACAGTCAGTCATAGTACCACACGACACTCATCCTACTACAGGTCAGTCACAGTACTACATGACGCTTATCCTACTACAGCTCAGTCAGTCACAGTTCCACACGACATTCATCCTACTACAGGTCAGTCACAGTACCACACGACACTCATCCTACTACATGTCAGTCACAGTACTACACGACACTCATCCTACTACATGTCAGTCACAGTACCACACGACACTCATCCTACTACAGGTCAGTCACAGTACTACATGACACACATCCTACTACAGGTCAGTCACAGTACCACACGACACTCATCCTACTACAGGTCAGTCAGTCACAGTACCACACGACACTCATCCTACTACTGGACAGTCAGTCATAGTACCACACGACACTCATCCTACTACAGGTCAGTCACAGTACTACATGACTCATCCTACTACAGCTCAGTCAGTCACAGTACCACACGACACTCATCCTACTACATGTCAGTCACAGTACCACACAACACTCATCCTACTACAGGTCATTCACAGTCCCACACGACACTCGTCCTACTACAGGTCATTCACAGTCCCACGCGACACTCATCCTACTACATGTCAGTCAGTCCCAGTTCCACCAGACACTCACCCTACTACAGGTCAGTAACAGTACCATACGACACTCATCCTATCCAGTCACAGTACCACAGGTCATTCACAGTACAGTACATGACAATCATCCTACTACAGTTAGTCAGTCAGTCACAGTACCACACGACACCCATTCTACTACAGGTCAGTCGCAGTACCACACGACACTCATCCTACTACAGGTCAGTCACAGTACTACATGGCGCTTATCCTACTACAGCTCAGTCACAGTTCCACACGACATTCATCCTACTACAGGTCAGTCACAGTACCACACGACACTCATCCTTCTACAGGTCAGTCGCAGTACCACAGGACACTCATTCTACTACAGGTCAGTCAGTCACAGTACCACACGACACTCATCCTTCTACAGGTCAGTCACAGTACCACAGGACACTCGTCCTACTACAGGTCAGTCACAGTATCCAACGAAACTGATCCTACTACAGGTCAGTCACAGTACCACACGACACTCATCCTTCTACAGGTCAGTCACAGTACCACACCACACTCATCCTACTACAGGTCAGTCAGTCACAGTACCACACGACACTCATCCTTCTACAGGTCAGTCACAGTACCACACGACACTCATCCTACTGCAGGTCATTCACAGTCACACATGACACTCGTCCTACTACAGGTCAGTCGTCGCAGTACCACACGACACTCATCCTTCTACAGGTCAGTAATTCGCAGTAACACACGACACTCATCCTACTACAGGTCAGTCACAGTACTACATGATTCTCATCCTACTACAGGTCAGTCAGTCACAGTACCATCTCGACACTCATCCTACTACAGGTCAGTCAGTCACTGTACCACACGACACTCATCCTACTACAGGTCAGTCACAGTACCACCCGACACTCACCCTACTACAGGTCAGTCACAGTACCACCCGACACTCACCCTACTACAGGTCAGTCACAGTACTACATGACACTCATCCTACAACAGGTCCGTCACAGTACCACACGACACTCATCCTTCTACAGGTCAGTCACAGTACCACACAACACTCATGCTACTACAGGTCAATCAGTCACAGTAAAACATGACACGCATCCTACTACAGGTCAGTCAGTCACAGTACCACATGACACTCCTCCTACTACAGGTCAGTCAGTCACAGTACCACATGACACTCAACCTGCTACAGGTCAGTCGCAGTACCACACCACACTCATCCTACTACAGGTCCGTCAGTCACAGTACCACACGACACTCATCCTACTACAGGTCAGTCACAGTACTACACAACACTCATGCTACTACAGGTCAATCAGTCACAGTAAAACATGACACACATCCTACTACAGGTCAGTCAGTCACAGTACCACGTGACACGCATCCTACTACAGGTCAGTCAGTCACAGTACTACATGACACTCAACCTACGACAGGTCAGTCGCAGTACCACACGACACTCAACCTGCTACAGGTCAGTCGCAGTACCACACCACACTCATCCTACTACAGGTCCGTCAGTCACAGTACCACACGACACTCATCCTACTACAGGTCAGTCACAGTACCACACGACACTCATCCTACTGCAGGTCATTCACAGTCCCACATGACACTCATCCTTCTACAGGTTAGTCACAATCCCACATGACACTCATCCTACTACAGGTCAGTCAGTCACAGTACCACACCACACTCATCCTTCTACAGGTTAGTCACAGTACCACACCACACTCATCCTACTACAGGTCAGTCACAGTACTACATGACACACATCCTACTACAGGTCAGTCACAGTACCACACGACACTCATCCTACTACAGGTCCGTCAGTCACAGTACCACACGACACTCATCCTACTACTGGACAGTCAGTCATAGTACCACACGACACCCATCCTACTACAGGTCAGTCACAGTACTACATGACGCTTATCCTACTACAGCTCAGTCAGTCACAGTACCACACGACACTCATCCTACTACATGTCAGTCACAGTACCACACGACACTCATCCTACTACAGGTCATTCACAGTCCCACACGACACTCATCCTACTACAGGTCATTCACAGTCCCACGCGACACTCATCCTACTACATGTCAGTCAGTCCCAGTTCCACCAGACACTCACCCTACTACAGGTCAGTAACAGTACCATACGGCACTCATCCTACTAAAGGTCATTCACAGTCCCACACGACACTCGTCCTACTACAGGTCATTCACAGTACCACATGACACTCATCCTACTACAGTTAGTCAGTCAGTCACAGTACCACACGACACCCATTCTACTACAGGTCAGTCGCAGTACCACACGACACTCATCCTACTACAGGTCAGTCACAGTACTACACGACACTCATCCTACTACAGGTCAGTCACAGTACCACACGACACTCATCCTACTACTGGTCAGTCACAGTACTACATGACGCTTATCCTACTACAGCTCAGTCACAGTTCCACACGACACTCATCCTACTACAGGTCAGTCACAGTACCACACGACACTCATCCTTCTACAGGTCAGTCGCAGTACCACACCACACTCATCCTACTACAGGTCAGTCAGTCACAGTACCACACGACACTCATCCTTCTACAGGTCAGTCACAGTACCACACGACACTCATCCTACTGCAGGTCATTCACAGTCACACATGACACTCGTCCTACTACAGGTCAGTCGTCGCAGTACCACATGACACTCATCCTTCTACAGGTCAGTAATTCAGTAACACACGACACTCATCCTACTACAGGTCAGTCACAGTACTACATGATTCTCATCCTACTACAGGTCAGTCAGTCACAGTACCATCTCGACACTCATCCTACTACAGGTCAGTCAGTCACTGTACCACACGACACTCATCCTACTACAGGTCAGTCACAGTACCACCCGACACTCACCCTACTACAGGTCAATCAGTCACAGTAAAACATGACACACATCCTACTACAGGTCAGTCAGTCACAGTACCACGTGACACGCATCCTACTACAGGTCAGTCAGTCACAGTACTACATGACACTCAACCTACGACAGGTCAGTCGCAGTACCACACGACACTCAACCTACTACAGGTCAGTCACAGTACCACACCACACTCATCCTACTACAGGTCCGTCAGTCACAGTACCACACGACACTCATCCTACTACAGGTCAGTCACAGTACCACACGACACTCATCCTACTGCAGGTCATTCACAGTCCCACATGACACTCATCCTACTACAGGTCAGTCAGTCACAGTACCACACGACACTCATCCTTCTACAGGTTAGTCACAATCCCACATGACACTCATCCTACTACAGGTCAGTCAGTCACAGTACCACACCACACTCATCCTTCTACAGGTTAGTCACAGTACCACATAACACCCATCCTTCTACAGGTCGGTCGCAGTACCACACGACACTCATCCTTCTACAGGTCATTCACAATACCACATGACACTCGTCCTACTACAGGTCAGTCAGTCACAGTACCACACGACACTCATTCTTCTACAGGTTAGTCACAGTACCACATAACACCCATCCTTCTACAGGTCGGTCGCAGTACCACACGACACTCATCCTTGTACAGGTCAGTCATTCGCAGTAACACACGACACTCATCCTACTACAGGTCAGTCAGTCACAGTACCACACGACACTCATCCTACTACAGGTCAGTCACAGTACCACACGACACTCATCCTACTACAGGTCAGTCGCAGTACCACACGACACTCATCCTACTGCAGGTCAGTCACAGTACCACATGACACTCATTCTACTGCAGGTCAGTCGCAGTACCACACGACACTCATCCTACTACAAGTCAGTCACAGTACCACACGACACTCATTCTACTACAGGTCAGTCACAGTACCACATGACACTCATCCTACTACAGGACAGTCACAGTACCACACGACACTCATCCTACTACAGGTCAGTCGCAGTACCACACGACACTCATCCTACTGCAGGTCAGTCACAGTACCACATGACACTCATCCTACTAAAGGTCAGTCACAGTACCACACGACACTCATCCTACTAAAGGTCAGTCACAGTACCACACGACACTCATCCTACTACAGGTCAGTCACAGTACCACACGACACTCATCCTACTACAGGTCAGTCAGTCACAGTACCACACGACACTCATCCTACTACAGGTCAGTCACAGTACCACACGACACTCATTCTACTACAGGTCAGTCACAGTACCACATGACACTCATTCTACTGCAGGACAGTCGCAGTACCACACGACACTCATCCTACTACAGGTCAGTCACAGTACCACACGACACTCATCCTACTACAGGTCATTCAGTCACCGTACCACACGACACTCATCCTACTACAGGTCAGTCACAGTACCTAACGACACTCACCATACTGCAGGTAAGTCGCAGTACCACACGACACTCCTTCTACTACATGTCAGTCACAGTACCACATGACACTCATCCTACTACAAGTCAGTCAGTCACAGTACCACACGACACTCATCCTACTACAGGTCAGTCACAGTACCACATAACACTCATCCTACTACAGGTCAGTCACAGTACCACATGACACTCATCCTTCTACAGGTCAGTCATTCGCAGTAACACACGACACTCATCCTACTACAGGTCAGTCAGTCACAGTACCACACGACACTCATCCTACTACAGGTCAGTCACAGTACCACACGACACTCATCCTACTACAGGTCAGTCGCAGTACCACACGACACTCAACCTTCTACAGGTCAGTCGCAGTACCACACCACACTCATCCTACTACAGGTCCGTCAGTCACAGTACCACACGACACTCATCCTACTACAGGTCAGTCACAGTACCACACGACACTCATCCTACTGCAGGTCAGTCACAGTACCACATGACACTCATTCTACTGCAGGTCAGTCGCAGTACCACACGACACTCATCCTACTACAGTCAGTCACAGTACCACACGACACTCATTCTACTACAGGTCAGTCACAGTACCACATGACACTCATTCTACTGCAGGACAGTCACAGTACCACACGACACTCATCCTACTACAGGTCAGTCACAGTACTACATGACACTCATCCTACTAAAGGTCAGTCACAGTACCACACGACACTCATCCTACTACAGGTCAGTCACAGTACCACACGACACTCATCCTACTACAGGTCAGTCAGTCACAGTACCACACGACACTCATCCTACTACAGGTCAGTCACAGTACCAACGACACTCATCCTACTACAGGTCAGTCGCAGTACCACACGACACTCCTTCTACTACATGTCAGTCACAGTACCACATGACACTCATCCTACTACAAGTCAGTCAGTCACAGTACCACACGACACTCATCCTACTACAGGTCAGTCGCAGTACTACATGACACTCATCCTACTACAGGTCAGTCACAGTATCACACGACACTCATCCTACTACAGGTCAGTCACAGTACTACATGACGCTTATCCTACTACAGGTCAGTCACAGTACCACACGACATTCATCCTACTACATCATGTCAGTCACAGTACCACACGACACTCATCCTACTACAGGTCAGTCACAGTACCACACGACACTCATCCTACTACAGGTCAGTCACAGTACCTAACAACACTCATCCTACTACAGGTCAGTCACAGTACTACATGACACTTATCCTACTACAGGTCAGTCAGTCACAGTACCACATGACACTCATCTACTACAGGTCAGTCGCAGTACCACACATACACGCATCCTGATACAGGTCAGTCGCAGTACCACACGACACTCATCCTACTACAGGTCATTCACAGTACCATACGACACTCATCCTTCTTCATGTCAGTCACAGTACCACACGACTCTCGTCCTTCTACAGGTCAGTCACAGTACCACACGACACTCATCCTACTACTGTTCAGTCACAGTACTACATGACGCTTATCCTACTACAGCTCAGTCAGTCACAGTACTACACGACACTCATCCTACTACAGGTCAGTCATTCACAGTACCACACACGACACTCATCCTACTACAGGTCAGTCACAGTACCACACGACACTCATCCTACTACAGGTCAGTCACAGTACCACACGACACTCATCCTACTACATGTCAGTCACAGTGCCACACGACACTCATCCTACTACATGTCAGTCACATTACCACACGACACTCATCCTACTACAGGTCAGTCACAGTACCACATGACACTCATCATACTACAGGTCAATCACAGTACCACACGACACTCATCCTACTACAGGTTAGGCACAGTACCACATGACACTCATCCTACTACAGGTCAGTCAGTCACAGTACCACACGACACTCATCCTACTACAGGTCAGTCACAGTACCACACGACACTCATCCTGCTACAGGTCAGTCACAGTACACACGACACTCATCTACTACAGGTCAGTCACAGTACCACACGACACTCATCCTACTACATGTCAGTCACAGTACCACACGACACTCATCCTACTACAGGTCAGTCACAGTACCACATGACACTCATCCTACTACAGGTCAATCACAGTACCACACAACACTCATCCTACTACAGGTCAGTCACAGTACAACATGATTCTCATCCTACTACAGGTCAGTCAGTCACAGTACCACACGACACTCACCCTACTACATGTCAGTCACAGTACCACACGACACTCATCCTATGACAGGTCAGTCACAGTACCACACGACACTCATCCTGCTACAGGTCAGTCACAGTACTACACGACACTCATCCTACTACAGGTCAATCACAGTACCACACGACACTCATCCTACTACAGGTCAGTCACAGTACATGATTCTCATCCTACTACAGGTCAGTCAGTCACAGTACCACACGACACTCATCCTACTACAGGTCAGTCACAGTACCACACGACACTCATCCTACTACAGGTCACTCATTCACAGTACCACACAGACACTCATCCTACTACAGGTCAGTCACAGTACCACACGACACTCATCCTACTACATGTCAGTCACAGTACCACACGACACTCATCCTACTACAGGTCAGTCACTGTACCACACGACACTCATTCTACTACAGGTCAGTCGCAGGACCACACGACACTCATCCTACTACAGGTCACAGTCACAGTACCACATGACACTCATTCTACTACAGGTCAGTCAGTCACAGTACCATACGACACTCATCCTTCTACATGTCAGTCACAGTACCACACGACTCATCCTTCTACAGGTCAATCACAGTACCTCACGACACTCATCCTACTACAGGTCAGTCGCAGTACCACACGTCACTCATCCTACTACAGGTCAGTCACAGTACTACACGACACTCATCCTACTACAGGTCAGATCACAGTAACACACGACACTCATCCTACTACAGGTCAGTCACAGTACTACATGATTCTCATCCTACTACAGGTCAGTCACAGTACCACACGACACTCACCCTACTACATGTCAGTCACAGTACCACACGACACTCATCCTACTACAGGAGAGTCAGTCACAGTACCACAAGACATTCCTCCTACTACAGGTCAGTCACAGTACCTCACGACACTCATCCTACTACAGGTCAGTCACAGTACTACACGACACTCATCCTACTACATGTCAGTCACAGTACCACACGACACTCATCCTACTACAGGTCAGTCACAGTACCACAAGACATTCATCCTACTACAGGTCAGTCACAGTACAACATTATTACTCATCCTACTACAGGTCAGTCACAGTACCACACGACACTCACCCTACTACATGTCAGTCACAGTACCACACGACACTCATCCTACTACAGGTCAGTCAGTCACAGTACCACACGACACTCATCCTACTACAGGTCAGTCACAGTACCACACGACACTCATCCTACTACAGGTCAGTCACAGTACCACAAGACACTCATCCTACTACAGGTCAGTCACAGTACCACACAAACTCATCCTACTACAGGTCAGTCACAGTACCACACGACACTCATTCTACTACAGGTCAGTCGCAGTACCACACGACACTCATCCTACTACAGGTCAGTCACAGTACAACATGATTCTCATCCTACTACAGGTCAGTCAGTCACAGTACCACACGACACTCATCCTACTACATGTCAGTCACAGTACCACACGACACTCATCCTACTACAGGTCAGTCATTCAGTACCACACGACACTCATCCTTCTTCATGTCCGTCACAGTACCACACGACACTCATCCTTCTACAGGTCAATCACAGTACCACACGACACTCATCCTACTACAGGTCAGTCACAGTACCACATGACACTCATCCTACTACAGGTCAGTCAGTCACAGTACCACACGACACTCATCCTACTACAGGTCATCACAGTAACACAGACACTCATCCTACTATAGGTCAGTCACAGTACCACATGATTCTCATCCTACTACAGGTCAGTCAGTCACAGTACCATACGACACTCATCCTTCTTCATGTCCGTCACAGTACCACACGACTCATCCAGCTACAGGTCAGTCACAGTACTACACGACACTCATCCTACTACAGGTCGATCACAGTAACACACAACACTTATCCTACTATAGGTCAGTCACAGTACTACATGATTCTCATCCTACTACAGGTCAGTCAGTCACAGTACCACACGACACTCATCCTACTACAGGAGAGTCAGTCACAGTACCACAGACAATCATTCTACTACAGGTCAGTCAGTCACAGTACCATACGACACTCATCCTTTTCAGGTCCGTCACAGTACCACACGACACTCATCCTTCTACAGGTCAATCACAGTACTCATCACTCATCCTACTACAGGTCAGTCACAGTACCACACGACACTCATCCTACTACAGGTCAGTCACAGTACCACATGACACTCATCCTACTACAGGTCAGTCAGTCACACGTCATCCTACTACATGTCAGTCACAGTACCACACGACACTCATCCTACTACAGGTCAGTCACAGTACCACATGACACTCATCATACTACAGGAGAGTCAGTCACAGTACCACAAGACATTCCTCCTACTACAGGTCAGTCACAGTACCACACGACACTCATCCTACTACAGGTCACTCATTCGTAGTACCACATGACACTCATCCTACTACAGGTCAGTCACAGTACCACACGACACTCATCCTACTACAGGTCAGTCACAGTACCACACGACACTCATCCTACTACAGGTCAGTCGCAGGACCACACGACACTCATCCTACTACAGGTCAGTCACAGTACCACATGACACTCATTCTACTACAGGTCAGTCAGTCACAGTACCACATGACACTCATTCTACTACAGGTCAGTCAGTCACAGTACCATACGACACTCATCCTTCTTCATGTCCGTCACAGTACCACACGACTCTCGTCCTTCTACAGGTCAATCACAGTACCTCACGACACTCATCCTACGACAGGTCAGTCGCAGTACCACACGTCACTCATCCTGCTACAGGTCAGTCACAGTACTACACGACACTCATCCTACTACAGGTCGATCACAGTAACACACGACACTCATCCTACTATAGGTCAGTCACAGTACTACATGATTCTCATCCTACTACAGGTCAGTCAGTCACAGTACCACACGACACTCACCCTACTACATGTCAGTCACAGTACCACACGACACTCAGCCTACTACAGGAGAGTCACAGTACCACACGACACTCATCCTACTACAGGTCAGTCATTCAGTACCACACTCATCCTACTACAGGTCAGTCACAGTACCACACGACACTCATCCTACTGACAGTCAGTCACAGTGCACACGACACTCATCCTACTACATGTCAGTCACATTACCACACGACACTCATCCTACTACAGGTCAGTCACAGTACCACATGACACTCATCATACTACAGGTCAATCACAGTACCACACGACACTCATCCTACTACAGGAGAGTCAGTCACAGTACCACAAGACATTCCTCCTACTACAGGTCAGTCACAGTACCACACGACACTCATCCTACAAAGGTCAATCACAGTACCACACGACACTCATCCTACTACAGGTCAGTCACAGTACAACATGATTCTCATCCTACTACAGGTCAGTCAGTCACAGTACCACAAGACACTCACCCTACTACATGTCAGTCACAGTACCACACGACACTCATCCTACTACAGGTCACTCATTCGTAGTACCACATGACACTCATCCTACTACAGGTCAGTCACAGTACCACACGACACTCATCCTACTACATGTCAGTCACAGTACCACACGACACTCATCCTACTACAGGTCAGTCACTGTACCACACGACACTCATTCTACTACAGGTCAGTCGCAGGACCACACGACACTCATCCTACTACAGGTCAGTCACAGTACCACATGACACTCATTCTACTACAGGTCAGTCAGTCACAGTACCACATGACACTCATTCTACTACAGGTCAGTCAGTCACAGTACCATCGACACTCATCCTTCTTCATGTCCGTCACAGTACCACACGACTCTCGTCCTTCTACAGGTCAATCACAGTACCTCACGACACTCATCCTACGACAGGTCAGTCGCAGTACCACACGTCACTCATCCTGCTACAGGTCAGTCACAGTACTACACGACACTCATCCTACTACAGGTCGATCACAGTAACACACGACACTCATCCTACTATAGGTCAGTCACAGTACTACAAGATTCTCATCCTACTACAGGTCAGTCCGTCACAGTACCACACGACACTCACCCTACTACATGTCAGTCACAGTACCACACGACACTCAGCCTACTACAGGAGAGTCAGTCACAGTACCACACGACACTCATCCTACTACAGGTCAGTCATTCGTAGTACCACACGACACTCATCCTACTACAGGTCAGTCACAGTACCACACGACACTCATCCTACTACATGTCAGTCACAGTGCCACACGACACTCATCCTACTACATGTCAGTCACATTACCACACGACACTCATCCTACTACAGGTCAGTCACAGTACCACATGACACTCATCATACTACAGGTCAATCACAGTACCACACGACACTCATCCTACTACAGGAGAGTCAGTCACAGTACCACAAGACATTCCTCCTACTACAGGTCAGTCACAGTACTACACGACACTCATCCTACAAAGGTCAATCACAGTACCACACGACACTCATCCTACTACAGGTCAGTCACAGTACAACATGATTCTCATCCTACTACAGGTCAGTCAGTCACAGTACCACACGACACTCACCCTACTACATGTCAGTCACAGTACCACACGACACTCATCCTACTACAGGTCACTCATTCGTAGTACCACATGACACTCATCCTACTACAGGTCAGTCACAGTACCACACGACACTCATCCTACTACATGTCAGTCGCAGGACCACACGACACTCATCCTGCTACAGGTCAGTCACAGTACTACACGACACTCATCCTACTACAGGTCAATCACAGTAACACACGACACTCATCCTACTATAGGTCAGTCACAGTACTACATGATTCTCATCCTACTACAGGTCAGTCAGTCACAGTACCACACGACACTCACCCTACTACATTTCAGTCACAGTATCACATGACACTCGTCCTACTACAGGTCAGTCAGTCACAGTACCACACGACACTCATCCTACTACAGGTCAGTCACAGTACCACACGACACTCATCCTTCTACACGTCAGTCATTCGCAGTAATACACGACACTCATCCTACTACAGTTCAGTCACAGTACTACATAACACTCATCCTACTACAGGTCAGTCACAGTACCACACGACACTCATCCTACTACAGGTCAGTCACAGTACTACATGACACTCATCCTACTACAGGTCTGTCACAGTACCGCACGACACTCATCCTTCTACAGGTCAGTCACAGTACCACATGACACTCATCCTACGACAGGTCAGTCGCAGTACCACACGACACTCAACCTGCTACAGGTTAGTCGCAGTACCACAACACACTCATCCTACTGGAGGTCATTCACAGTCCCACATGACACTCGTCCTACTACTGGTCAGTCAGTCACAGTACCACACGACACTCATCCTTCTACAGGTCATTTGTAGTAACACACGACACTCATCCTACTACAGGTCAGTCACAGTACCACACGACACTCATCCTACTACAGGTCAGTCATTCGTAGTACCACACGACACTCATCCTACTACAGGTCAGTCACAGTACCACACGACACTCATCCTTCTACATGTCAGTCATTCGCAGTAACACACGACACTCATCCTACTACAGGTCAGTCACAGTACCACATGACACTCATTCTACTACAGGTCAGTCAGTCACAGTACCTCACGACACTCATCCTACGACAGGTCAGTCGCAGTACCACACGACACTCATCCTGCTACAGGTCAGTCACAGTACTACACGACACTCATCCTACTACAGGTCAATCACAGTAACACACGACACTCATCCTACTATAGGTCAGTCACAGTACTACATGATTCTCATCCTACTACAGGTCAGTCAGTCACAGTACCACACGACACTCACCCTACTACATGTCAGTCACAGTACCACACGACACTCATCCTACTACAGGAGAGTCAGTCACAGTAACACAAGACATTCCTCCTACTACAGATCAGTCGCAGTACCACACCCCACTCATCCTACTAGAGGTCATTCACAGTCCCACATGACACTCATCCTTCTACACGTCAGTCATTCGCAGTAATACACGACACTCATCCTACTACTGTTCAGTCACAGTACTACATAACACTCATCCTACTACAGGTCAGTCACAGTACCACACGACACTCATCCTACTACAGGTCAGTCACAGTACCATACAACACTCAACCTTCTACAGGTCAGTCGCAGTACCACACCACACTCGTCCTACTACAGGTCAGTCGCAGTACCACACGACACGCATCCTGATACAGGTCAGTCACAGTACCACACGACACTCATCCTACTACAGGTCATTCACAGTACCACATGACACTCATCCTACCTCAGGTCAGTCACAGTACCATACAACACTCATCCTTCTTCATGTCAGTCACAGTACCACATGACAATCATCCTACTACATGTCAGTCACAGTGCCACACGACATTCATCCCACTACATGTCAGTCACAGTACCACACGACACTCATCCCACTACAGGTCAGTCACAGTACTACATGACACTCATCCTACTACAGGTCAGTCACAGTACCACATGACACTCATCCTACTACAGGTCAGTCAGTCACAGTACCACACGAAACTCATCCTACTACTGTTCAGTCACAGTACTACACAACACTCATCCAACTACAGGTCAGTCAGTCACAGTTCCACACGACACTCATCCTACTACAGGTCAGTCACAGTACCACACGACACTCATCCTACTACATGTCAATCACAGTACCACACGACACTCATCCTACTACAGGTCAGTAACAGTACCATACGGCACTCATCCTACTACAGGTCAGTCACAGTACTACACGACACTCATCCTACTACAAGACAGTCAGTCAGTCACAGTACCACACGACACCCATTCTACTACAGGTCAGTCACAGTACCACATGACACTCATTCTACTACAGGTCAGTCACAGTACCACACGACACTCATTCTACTACAGGTCAGTCGCAGTACCACACGACACTCATCCTACTACAGGTCAGTCACAGTACTACACGACACTCATCCTACTACATGTCAGTCACAGTACCACACGACACTCATCCTACTACAGGTCAGTCACAGTACTACATGACACTCATCCTACTACAGGTCAGTCACAGTACCACACGACACTCATCCTACTACAGGTCAGTCACAGTACCACACGACACTCATCCTACTACTGGACAGTCAGTCATAGTACCACACGACACTCATCCTACTACAGGTCAGTCACAGTACTACATGACGCTTATCCTACTACAGCTCAGTCAGTCACAGTTCCACACGACATTCATCCTACTACAGGTCAGTCACAGTACCACACGACACTCATCCTACTACATGTCAGTCACAGTACTACACGACACTCATCCTACTACATGTCAGTCACAGTACCACACGACACTCATCCTACTACAGGTCAGTCACAGTACTACATGACACACATCCTACTACAGGTCAGTCACAGTACCACACGACACTCATCCTACTACAGGTCCGTCAGTCACAGTACCACACGACACTCATCCTACTACTGGACAGTCAGTCATAGTACCACACGACACCCATCCTACTACAGGTCAGTCACAGTACTACATGACGCTTATCCTACTACAGCTCAGTCAGTCACAGTACCACACGACACTCATCCTACTACATGTCAGTCACAGTACCACACAACACTCATCCTACTACAGGTCATTCACAGTCCCACACGACACTCGTCCTACTACAGGTCATTCACAGTCCCACGCGACACTCATCCTACTACATGTCAGTCAGTCCCAGTTCCACCAGACACTCACCCTACTACAGGTCAGTAACAGTACCATACGGCACTCATCCTACTAAAGGTCATTCACAGTCCCACACGACACTCGTCCTACTACAGGTCATTCACAGTACTACAGGTCATTCACAGTACTACATGACAATCATCCTACTACAAGTTAGTCAGTCAGTCACAGTACCACACGACACCCATTCTACTACAGGTCAGTCGCAGTACCACACGACACTCATCCTACTACAGGTCAGTCACAGTACTACATGGCGCTTATCCTACTACAGCTCAGTCACAGTTCCACACGACATTCATCCTACTACAGGTCAGTCACAGTACCACACGACACTCAACCTTCTACAGGTCAGTCGCAGTACCACACCACACTCATTCTACTACAGGTCAGTCAGTCACAGTACCACCACGACACTCATCCTTCTACAGGTCAGTCACAGTACCACAGGACACGCGTTCTACTACAGGTCAGTCACAGTATCCAACGAAACTGATCCTACTACAGGTCAGTCACAGTACCACACGACACTCAACCTTCTACAGGTCAGTCGCAGTACCACACCACACTCGTCCTACTACAGGTCAGTCAGTCACAGTACCACACGACACTCATCCTTCTACAGGTCAGTCACAGTACCACACGACACTCATCCTACTGCAGGTCATTCACAGTCACACATGACACTCGTCCTACTACAGGTCAGTCGGTCACAGTACCACACGACACTCATCCTTCTACAGGTCAGTAATTCGCAGTAACACACGACACTCATCCTACTACAGGTCAGTCACAGTACTACATGATTCTCATCCTACTACAGGTCAGTCAGTCACAGTACCATCTCGACACTCATCCTACTACAGGTCAGTCAGTCACTGTACCACACGACACTCATCCTACTACAGGTCAGTCACAGTACCACCCGACACTCACCCTACTACAGGTCAGTCACAGTACCACCGACACTCACCCTACTACAGGTCAGTCACAGTACTACATGACACTCATCCTACAACAGGTCCGTCACAGTACCACACGACACTCATCCTTCTACAGGTCAGTCACAGTACCACACAACACTCATGCTACTACAGGTCAATCAGTCACAGTAAAACATGACACGCATCCTACTACAGGTCAGTCAGTCACAGTACCACATGACACTCCTCCTACTACAGGTCAGTCAGTCACAGTACCACATGACACTCAACCTGCTACAGGTCAGTCGCAGTACCACACCACACTCATCCTACTACAGGTCCGTCAGTCACAGTACCACACGACACTCATCCTACTACAGGTCAGTCACAGTACTACACAACACTCATGCTACTACAGGTCAATCAGTCACAGTAAAACATGACACACATCCTACTACAGGTCAGTCAGTCACAGTACCACGTGACACGCATCCTACTACAGGTCAGTCAGTCACAGTACTACATGACACTCAACCTACGACAGGTCAGTCGCAGTACCACACGACACTCACCTGCTACAGGTCAGTCGCAGTACCACACCACACTCATCCTACTACAGGTCCGTCAGTCACACTACAGGTCGATCACAGTACCACACGACACTCATCCTACTACAGGTCAGTCACAGTACCACACGACACTCATCCTACTGCAGGTCATTCACAGTCCCACATGACACTCATCCTTCTACAGGTTAGTCACAATCCCACATGACACTCGTCCTACTACAGGTCAGTCAGTCACAGTACCACACCACACTCATCCTTCTACAGGTTAGTCACAGTACCACACCACACTCATCCTACTACAGGTCAGTCACAGTACTACATGACACACATCCTACTACAGGTCAGTCACAGTACCACACGACACTCATCCTACTACAGGTCCGTCAGTCACAGTACCACCACGACACTCATCCTACTACTGGACAGTCAGTCATAGTACCACACGACACCCATCCTACTACAGGTCAGTCACAGTACTACATGACGCTTATCCTACTACAGCTCAGTCAGTCACAGTACCACACGACACTCATCCTACTACATGTCAGTCACAGTACCACACGACACTCATCCTACTACAGGTCAGGTCATTCACAGTCCCACACGACACTCGTCCTACTACAGGTCATTCACAGTCCCACGCGACACTCATCCTACTACATGTCAGTCAGTCCCAGTTCCACCAGACACTCACCCTACTACAGGTCAGTAACAGTACCATACGGCACTCATCCTACTAAAGGTCATTCACAGTCCCACACGACACTCGTCCTACTACAGGTCATTCACAGTACTACATGACACTCATCCTACTACAAGTTAGTCAGTCAGTCACAGTACCACACGACACCCATTCTACTACAGGTCAGTCGCAGTACCACACGACACTCATCCTACTACAGGTCAGTCACAGTACTACACGACACTCATCCTACTACAGGTCAGTCACAGTACCACACGACACTCATCCTACTACTGGTCAGTCACAGTACTACATGACGCTTATCCTACTACAGCTCAGTCACAGTTCCACACGACATTCATCCTACTACAGGTCAGTCACAGTACCACACGACACTCAACCTTCTACAGGTCAGTCGCAGTACCACACCACACTCGTCCTACTACAGGTCAGTCAGTCACAGTACCACACGACACTCATCCTTCTACAGGTCAGTCACAGTACCACACGACACTCATCCTACTGCAGGTCATTCACAGTCACACATGACACTCGTCCTACTACAGGTCAGTCGTACCACGTCGCAGTACCACCACGACACTCATCCTTCTACAGGTCAGTAATTCGCAGTAACACAGTCACGACACTCATCCTACTACAGGTCAGTCACAGTACTACATGATTCTCATCCTACTACAGGTCAGTCAGTCACAGTACCATCTCGACACTCATCCTACTACAGGTCAGTCAGTCACTGTACCACCTACGACACTCATCCTCATCCTTCTACAGGTCAGTCACAGTACCACCCGACACTCACCCTACTACAGGTCAATCAGTCACAGTAAAACATGACACATCCTACTACAGGTCAGTCAGTCACAGTACCACGTGACACGCATCCTACTACAGGTCAGTCAGTCACAGTACTACATGACACTCAACCTACGACAGGTCAGTCGCAGTACCACACGACACTCAACCTGCTACAGGTCAGTCGCAGTACCACCACACTCATCCTACTACAGGTCAGTCAGTCACAGTACCACGACACTCATCCTACTACAGGTCAGTCACAGTACCACACGACACTCATCCTGCTACAGGTCATTCACAGTCCCACATGACACTCATCCTACTACAGGTCAGTCAGTCACAGTAACACGACACTCATCCTTCTACAGGTTAGTCACAATCCCACATGACACTCATCCTACTACAGGTCAGTCAGTCACAGTACCACACACACTCATCCTTCTACAGTTAGTCACAGTACCACATAACACCCATCCTTCTACAGGTCGGTCGCAGTACCACACGACACTCATCCTTCTACAGGTCATTCACAATACCACATGACACTCGTCCTACTACAGGTCAGTCAGTCACAGTACCACACGACACTCATTCTTCTACAGGTTAGTCACAGTACCACAAAACACCCATCCTTCTACAGGTCAGTCGCAGTACCACAAACACTCATCCTACTGTCAGTCACAGGTCAGTCATTCGCAGTAACACACGACACTCATCCTACTACAGGTCAGTCATTCACAGTACCACACGACACTCATCCTACTACAGGTCAGTCACAGTACCACACGACACTCATCCTACTACAGGTCAGTCACAGTACCACACGACACTCATCCTACTGCAGGTCAGTCACAGTACCACATGACACTCATCCTACTAGGTCAGTCACAGTACCACACGACACTCATCCTACTACAAGTCAGTCACAGTACCACAAGACATTTATTCCTACTACAGGTCAGTCACAGTACCACACGACACTCATCCTACTACAGGTCACAGTACCACACGACACTCATCCTACTGCAGGACAGTCACAGTACCACACGACACTCATCCTAGGTCAGTCACAGTACCACATGACACTCATCCTGCTTCATGTCAGTCACAGTACCACACGACACTCATCCTACTACAGGTCAGTCACAGTACCACATGACACTCATCCTACTACAGGTCAGTCACAGTACCACCGCGACACTCATCCTACTACAGGTCAGTCACAGTACCACACGACACTCATCCTACTACAGGTCAGTCACAGTACCACATGACACTCATTCTACTACAGGTCAGTCAGTCACAGTACCACCACGACACTCATCCTACTAACAGGTCAGTCACAGTACCACACGACACTCATCCTACTACAGGTCACAGTCACAGTACCTACATGACACTCATTCTACTATAGGTCAGTCACAGTACCACATGACACTCATCCTACTACAGGTCAGTCAGTCACAGTACCACACGACACTCATCCTACTACAGGTCGTCACAGTACCACATGACACTCATTCAGTCATGTCCCACACGACACTCATCCTGCTACAGGTCAGTCACAGTACCACTCTTCTACAGGTCAGATCACAGTACCACGACACTCATCCTACTAAAGGTCAGTCACTCACCATACTCATCTACTGGTAAGTCGTCAGTACCACACGACACTCCTTCTACTACATGTCAGTCACAGTACCACACGACACTCATCCTACTACAGGTCAGTCAGTCACAGTACCACATGACACTTCATTCTACTACAGGTCAGTCACAGTACCACATACACACCCATCCTTCTACAGGTCAGTCGCAGTACCACACGACACTCATCCTTCTACAGGTCAGTCACGGTACCTCATGACACTCATCTACTAAAGGTCAGTCACAGTACCACCACGACACTCACCTACAGGTCAGTCAGTCACAGTACCACATGACACTCATCCTACTACAGGTCAGTCAGTCACAGTACCACACGACACTCATCCTACTACAGGTCAGTCGCAGTACCACATAACGACACTCACAGGTCCTACCACATGACACTATTCAGGTCAGTCACAGTACCACACGACACTCATCCTACTACAGGTCAGTCACTGTACCACACTCATCCTACTACAGGTCCGTCACAGTCACAGACACTCACCATCTCGACACTCATCCTACGACACTACCATAGGTCAGTCACAGTACCACACAAAACTCATCCTACTACAGGTCAGTCACAGTACCACATGACACTCATTCTACTGCAGGTCAGTCGCAGTACCACACACACATCATCCTACTACAAGTCAGTCACAGTACCACACGACACTCATTCTACTACAGGTCAGTCACAGTACCACACTGACACTCATTACTGCAGGACACTCATCCTACTACGTCGCAGTACCACACGACACTCATCCTACTACAGGTCAGTCACAGTACCACATGACACTCATCCTACTACATGTCAGTCACAGTACCACACGACACTCATCCTACTACAGGTCAGTCACAGTACCACCCGACACTCATCCTACTGGTCAGTCAGTCACAGTACCACACGACACTCATCCTACTACAGGTCAGTCACAGTACTACACGACACTCATCCTACTACAGGTCATTCGCAGTACCACCACGACACTCATCCTACTACATGTCAGTCACAGTACCACACAACACTCATCCTTCTACAGGTCAGTCACAGTACCACAGCGACACTCATCCCACTACAGGTCATTCACAGTACCACACATGACACTCATCCTACTACAGGTCAGTCACAGTACCACACGACACTCATCCTACTACAGGTGAATCACAGTAACACCGACACTCATCCTACTACAGGTCAGTCACAGTACTACATGATTCTCATCCTTCTACAGGTCAGTCAGTCACAGTACCATCACAACACTCATCCTACTACAGGTCCAGTCACAGTACCACACGACACTCATCCTTCTACAGGTCAGTCACAGTACCACATGACACTCATCCTACTACAGGTCACTCATTTGTAGTACCACATGGTTCTCATCCTACTGCAGTCAGGGTCCATCTCGACACTCATCCTACTACATGTCAGTCACACTGTACCACACGACACTCATCCTACTACAGGTCAGTCACAGTACCACACGACCCACTCATCCTTCTACAGGTCAGTCACAGTACCACACAACACTCATGCTACTACAGGTCAATCAGTCACAGTAAAACACAACACTCATCCTTCTACAGGTCAGTCACAGTACCACAACACTCATCCTACTACAGGTCAATCAGTCACAGTAAAACATGACACTCATCCTTCTACATGTCAGTCACAGTACCACATGACACTCACCTGCTACAGGTTAGTCAGTACCACCACACTCATCCTGCTGGAGGTCACAGTCCACACGACACTCGTCCTACTACCAGGTCAGTCAGTCACAGTACCACACAACACTCATCCTTCTACAGGTCATTCAGTAGTAAAACATGACACTCATCCTACTACAGGTCAGTCAGTCACAGTACCACGTGACACTCATCCTACTACAGGTCAGTCAGTCACAGTACTACATGACACTCAACCTTACGACAGGTCAGTCGCAGTACCACACGACATCAATTCCTCCCTGCTACAGGTCAGTCGCAGTACCACACCACTCATCCTACTACAGGTCCGTCAGTCACAGTACCACACGACACTCATCCACCACAGGCCAGTCACAGTACCACGACACTTCATCCTACTGCAGGTCATTCACAGTCCCATGACACTTCATCCTTCTACAGGTTAGTCACAATCCCACATGACACTCGTCCTACTACAGGTCAGTCGTCACAGTACCACACCACACTCTATCCTTCTACAGGTTAGTCACAGTACCACACCACACTCATCTACTACAGGTCAGTCACAGTACTACATGACACACATCCTACTACAGGTCAGTCACAGTACCACACGACACTCATCCTACTACAGGTCCGTCAGTCACAGTACCACACGACACTCATCCTACTACTGGACAGTCAGTCATAGTACCACACGACACCCATCCTACTACAGGTCAGTCACAGTACTACATGACGCTTATCCTACTACAGCTCAGTCAGTCACAGTACCACACGACACTCATCCTACTACATGTCAGTCACAGTACCACACGACACTCATCCTACTACAGGTCATTCACAGTCCCACACGACACTCGTCCTACTACAGGTCATTCACAGTCCCACGCGACACTCATCCTACTACATGTCAGTCAGTCCCAGTTCCACCAGACACTCACCCTACTACAGGTCAGTAACAGTACCATACGGCACTCATCCTACTAAAGGTCATTCACAGTCCCACACGACACTCGTCCTACTACAGGTCATTCACAGTACTACATGACACTCATCCTACTACAAGTTAGTCAGTC